>NC_058371.1:182819396-183079396 GCF_018350175.1 Felis catus
GTTGTGAGGATTAGATATATCAATCGACATTAGGTTTTTAGCATAAAATGTGGATCAGAGTAAATCCTTGATAAATGTGAGATTTTCTTTTTATTAACATGATTGTGAAAATCCAGCACACTAGATTTTTTTTAATGTTCATTTATTTTTGAGGCAGAGAGAGACAGAGCATGAACAGGGGAGGGGCAGAGAGAGAGGGAGACACAGAATCTGAAGCAGGTTTCAGGCTCTGAGCTGTCAGCACAGAACCTGAAGCAGGGCTCGAACTCACGGACCGTGAGATCATGACCTGATCCAAAGTCAGATGCTTAACCGACGGAGCCACCCAGGCACCCCTAGTGCACTAGATTTTTTATGGTCTTATAGATTGAAAAGACCTTTCTAGAGCCGTTTGCACTTAGAAATAACCCAGGATGGCTTTTGCTAAGTGAGAACAAACCAGGCCCAGAGTGAGATTCTGAAATGGAAATATGACACGGAATCTTCCTTGACAGAAACAAAACAAAGTAAAAGTGGCAGGTGGCCATAATGGTAACCTTTTAAGAACACGGTTAATATTGTTCTTTGTTAATCGATCTAATTCACTGGTTCAATGTATTTGCCTTTGAACACTAGTGCTCTGCTTTGGCCTCCAGAAAATCACATTCTTCTTTACCATAAATGCTTCATTTTGATCTAAGCTGTGAATATGTTCCCAAGCTACACTTTCAGAGAGGGTATCTGAGGGAGTCATTTATTTTACTGTTGATAAAGAGATTAATCATGAAATTCAGTGTTTTTCTCTCAGGATCTAGGGACAGTCATTTTGCAGAGATATTAGTGACAGGTGTGAGTTGACACCTACAGAATTATAACCAAGTTCCTACCTGTTATAGACATCAAATAAATATTATACCTGTTACAGGCATCAAAGAAATATTATACCTGTTATAGGCATCAAATAAATATTATACTTGTTATAGGCATCAAATACAATTTTAGGATGTGAAAGCCTAGCATCAAATTGTATCAGCTTTTTAGTAAATATGTTTTATAACGCACTTGGAGTTGTAAATATTTATCATTATTAATTTTATGCTGTATTTAATCTTTAGTTTAGAAAGCAGACTAAATTGTGAGGAAGCTATCATGAAAAGTAGGGGACAAAAAATATGAATGTATCTATCCCAACTCTGCTCTCGATCTGTGTGACCTTGGATAGAACAAGTTTTCCTGTGTTTATTTATTCTAAGATAACTTTTTCTTGTGTGGAATTAGAGCATCTGGGTAGGTAAACAATGAAGTCATTTTTAACTTTAGCATTTTGTTATTTGGTGAAGCTGGGTACTGGGGAATAGTCAGCAGGATTCAACTTTAACGGGTAAGTATTAGGCACAGTGCTATGTGCTAAGCGCTACACTAAAAGTGGGAGTTGACACAAACCTGTGATACAAACCTGTAGCATGGGTAGCAGAAAAAGTTTAAACTACTGTGAGCTCTGTGGGTGCGTGGGCTCTGATAGACTTAACTGGGCATCCCGTGGCCAGTGTTGGTTAGTGTTGGTTAGTGTTGGTTAGTGTTTAGTGTTGGTTGGGGGAAATTAATATATGTTGAATGAATGAGTGAATGAATGAATGAATGAAATTATTTCCAGTGTTTTAACGTGACTAAATATTTACATAAATTGCCGACTCCAAGTAAGCAGCTTTAAGAGAAATTAGCAGAGAGAGAGCAACTATGGAATAAAACTTTAGACCTGACGTCAGGGCAACTGTGAAAGAAAGAAGCAAAGAATCCAACAGTTAAAAGTCTCTTTGAAAAAAGAGCTTGCTGTAAGGAATATTAAGTACCCTTCTTAATTTTCAGCCATACCCCATGCCTTCTGAGATCGCCATCATTAGCTACTGTTTCCTTACGTTGTATAGGCACATATCATTTTTATTTTTGAGGAAACAAAGATTTCAGCCACTTATTAAAAGTTTCAATATTTTCATGATATTATTTAACAGTAAATTTAAATTAGCTACAAAAATATTTTATTATCCACTAGTCTTAACTATTACATATCTATGGGACATCGTGATATAGAGATGATACTTTGTATAGTTGCTTTGGAATCTGAGGTTAAATACTAGAATATGCTTAATGAAATCATTTATGAGAGTCCTGGCTTATATATAAAAGTTGCTCAAAAACTGAAACACAGAGCCTCCAAGATCAAAATTTTAAAAAAGAAATACATGAATATGGTTGATACTACATAGAATATTTTCTTTCTACTCTATTTGTTAAACAGTGAAAGGCTCAGGAAACAAAAGGTCCAAACACCATCTTTCTTTTTAAAAAAAAATTTGCATGTTACAAGCACCCCGATGTTTATAGTAGCATTATCAACAATAGTCAAATTATGGAAAGAGCCCACATATCCATCTACTAAAGAATGGATAAAGAAGATGTGGCAGATAGATAGATAGATAGATATTAGAATATTACTCAGTCTTCAAAAATAATGCAATCTTGCCATTTGCAACGACATGGATGGAACTAGAGTGTATTATGCTAAGTGAAATAAGTCAGTCAAAGAAAGACAAATACCATATGATTTAACTCATATGTGGAGTTTAAGAAACAAAACAGATAAAAATATGGGAAAAAAAAAACAGAGAGAGGCAAACCAAGAAAAAGACCTTTAACTATAGAGAACAAACCGAGGGTTGATGGAGGGAGGGAGGTGGGGGATGAGCTAGACGGGTGCTAAGAAGGGCATTTGTTGTGATGACCACTGGGTGTTGTATGTAAGTAATGATTCATGGAGTTCTACTCCTGCAACTAATAATACACTATACGCTAACTGAAATTTAAATACAACTTGAAACAAAGAAAGGATTAACATGAGTTATGTGGAAAATTTGCCCATCAAGAGAATACACATTGGTCACTCAGTAACAATCCACAAAATGCACAAAGACGGATTATTAAGTCTCTTGAAGTCTTCAGAAGGTCCTGGCTGATCTGATCCTCAGGAAAGAAAATAATTTAATAAGATTTTTCAGTCTCTGTCTATCATGGAAGCTTAAAAAAAGTCGATTCCTAACATTGACAAGATGATTATCTCACTAGTTGGTGCAGAATTTTTCCATGTAAGAATCTTGGATCCAAGTAATTTGTGCTGTGAATTTGGCCTCAAACTATGCCTTTAATGCGAGAGCAGCAGTGGTTACTTTGCGAGGCTGAGTAGGATAGATTTCTTGTCTACAGTACAGGCTAACATGGTAGCCTAAAGTTTGAGACTGCCACATGATGTGTCATGAATGCTGTCTGAGAAGCACACTGTGTCCAGATCCAAAAGCCATAAGCGATGATTTGTGCTTGATTTAGCAGTTCAAATACTGTCTGCATGCTTGAGACTCTTCCTCGGGTACAAGGACATTTTAAGAGATTTTTCAATCTTGTAGAAATTTAGAGTCATATATTCAACTCTTTTATTATGAAAAAAAATTAAAACTATGAAAAGTATGGTATTAGTCAAGGTCACATAGCTAACTACTGGAAGAAGTCTTGAGCAGAGCCTTCATTTTGGACTCCCCATTTCAAAATGCATTGCGATACAGGCCCATTTTAAAAAGAGGTGATTTTTATGGAAATCGGTGGGACATACCAGCATAGTTCATAGGCAGAGGATCCATAAATAACAAAATAATCATAAACCCTATTTAACTTCTAACTCATTCTCTTCCATTTACAAGGTCCTTTCTAGGGCACCAAGCAACCAACTTAAATCCATTCTTACTGAAAGTGGATTTCAAATACTAAGGAGAACTGTGCCAGTGGACCACAGGACATCTGTACTTCCTATAAGGTCCATGAAAGGAACACATTAATTAGTAACGGGTAGTAGGCATTGAAGGAAAAACACTCAAAAACCATATTTCAGGTGTATTGTAGTTTGCCCAGATTGCTCTAACGAACATTTATTTCTCTTACATTTCTCACACTTCAAGGAAGTCCAAGATCAAGGTAACTACAGATTTGCTGTCTAGTAAGAGTCCACTTCCTGGCTAATAGATGGCTGTCTTTTCCCTGCTCCTTCACACAGTGGACGTGGCAAGGGAGCTCTCTTTTTTAAGTGCTAATCATTCATGAGGGCTCCACCCTTACGACCTAATCACCCATCAAAGGCCCCACCTCCAGATACCATCACATTGGGGGTTAAAATTTGAACATATGCATCTTAGGGGAACACATTCAGTCTATAGCAAGGTGCAGATTCATGGTTATAGGTTATATAGAGGTCATGGGCAAAGGATGAAGAGAAAAAGAAAGCAAGCCTATTTTGTAACAGAATTGGTGTCTTTATAAGATATCTGTCATTGGCAACCGGCTGAATGACGAGGACAGTGTTGCTGGAAGACCAGAGCAACTCTAAATCTAAAATGAAATAAAATAAAATTATTAAAGAAAAGGAATGTTAAAGAGAACCATTAAAATCTTCCATTAAAAAAGCGGGGGATTAGAATGGTTCTTGCCTTCATGTTTAGACTTACCTCACAACACTTCATATGCCTCAAATGCTACACTCCACTCACAGTGAACTTAAGCTCCTCAAAAGTATCCATTCCTAGGGATCTTGGAACATGTGATTCCCTCTTGTGTATTCTTCCCAGTTCCATAACCTTCTTTATCTAACTTCTACTCATCGTTCAGGACGCAGCTCAGATTTTGTCTAAGCATGGTGATCACAGAATATGTCATTAAAAGCAAGACAATTTGAAGAAGGATGTGTTGCTAACGGTCATATAACATATAAGATGTTTAGCCAGAAACATCCCAGGCGAACTCAAGGGGAGGGTGCCATTAATGACATTCTTCTCAGCACTATAGCTTATTTGTAAGCACCATAATTACCTGAGTTCTGCTTCCTGAATAAACCTTTATTTTTATTTATCTGCATAAACCTTTACAAATTAGCTTATTTTTAACTGTCCATCATTTTACTCTGGTTCTATACAGATCTGCTCAATGTGGTAATTTTTTTTAAACTTTTATACAACTTTTCATTTGTAGAGAAAAAAAAATGTAGCTTACACTCATTTTGATTGTACATTCTTCACAGTTTGGGAATTATTGAACAAGGACTCTGTAAATCCTGTGTATAAGAACAAATGCTCACTTTACTAATAAAAATGATTGAAAAGTAAAATATAAGATAAACGTATCTTCTTCTGAATTTGTTCTTCATTATCAATCCTTAATATTAGATATTTGATCATAAAGAATCATTTATTCTAAAAATGGATTGAGTTCTCCTGGACATTTCAAAATAGCTCTTTAGTGTGCCTGGCTAGAGAAAACTATGCTTGGCAGGTGACATAAAGGAGACTGAACAGCCATTTATTTGTCCAATAGGCATGTACTATGTGCTAGCAAGCTTAATTCCTCATGAGATAATGAAGGTCTCTCTTCATTAATGAGATAATAAGATCTCTCTTATCTTTTGGCACATCTATGAATTTTTTTTAATTTAATGTTTATTTATTTTTGAGAAAGAGAGACAGACAGAGCACAAGTAGGGGAGGGACAAAGACAGCGGGAGACACATAGTCCAAAGCAGGTTCTGAGCTGTCAGCACAAAGCCTGATGTGGGGCTCGAACTCACGAGCTGTGAGATCATGCCCTGAGCTGAAGTCGGATGCTTAACCAACTGAGCCACCCAGGCGCCCCTAATTTTTAAATAATGTGTTATGACTTTTCTGGCAATTATGATATCTGAAAATTTCGGCTTTCATTTTCCCATTGGATATGACATTTAATTTGAAAACAGTGACAAACAACAACAAAAAAACAAGATAGCAAATAAAAGAAAAATATTTTCGTCTCGTCTCATCCATTTGCAAATATATGTGTAGCAAAATATACTTGATAGAATATTAAAACAGTCTGGTTATGGGAAATAGCATATCTGGTATTTTTAATCACTGAATCTCTCTAGCCGATGGATAGAATTTCATTGAGTTGACTGAAAAGCAGATTGTTTTGTATTATGAGTGGTTATTCCACACTACATCATCACAATAACCTACATTAATAGCAACAACAAATGAAAATAATTGTAGTCATTATTTGTTGAATGCTTACTATAAACTCTGTTTGCCTTTATAAAAAAGTCCCTAAGGTGCAGTAATGTTGTCCCAGAGGCACCTGTGTGGCTCAGTCGGTTAAGCGTCCGACTTCAGCTCAGGTCATGATCTCAGGGTTTGTGGGTTCAAGCCCCGCTTCAGGCTCTGTGCTGACAACTCAGAGCCTGGAGCCTGTTTCAGATTTTGTGTCTCCCTCTCTCTCTGCCCCTCTGCCCACTCGCACTCTGCCTCCATCTCAAAAATAAATAGACATTTTAAAAAATTAAAAAAAAATAATGTTGTCCCAGTTTTCCAAATGAAGAGACTAAGGCAGAGAGGGATTAAATAATTTTGCCAAAGATTCACATAGCTGGTAGATAAATAAAGTACACTGAAATAATAATAGTAATAATAATGAAACAAAACATTGGCTATGATTTATATAATGCTGTGTATGAACGAACAATAGCTAATCTATACTTACATAAAACCCCTTTAGTGTAAACGACATAGTCCATTCATCCAGGTAAGGACACTGAGATTTAGAAAAAGTAAATAACATGTTTAAAAGGGTATAATAATAATAACATGAGAAACATGGTAATTATGACAAGTTTAACAACTTGGGCCACTGTCTGTTTTAAGTGGTTTTCAAAAATGTAGTCATTAATCATCACATAATCCTATGAGATAGTACTATTCCTGTTACAATGACAAGAAACTAAAGTACAGACAAAGATGTCTAAATCCAAGGTCCATAATGTTAATTATTATGTTGGAAGACCTCACTCGTGAGAGGTCAATATTTTTTCAAAGGAGTAATTGATAATGGTAGAAAATTCAAGTGTCCCGCTGAATTCACATTTCCCATTTTATTTAATTTTTAAATAGCATAACACTTGTCACCAATTATACAAAATCTAAATTAGTTCAAATGGCTACTGTCATGATGGCGGTTATCTGGCTACCTCTTCACGTTGAGCATCCGTCCGAAAAGCATTAACATAGGAAAACAGATTGTTGTACCTAAACACTTTCTCCGTGAAGTGTATATGCACACATAACCTATTCATCAAAAGCTCCTTGTTAGTCCCACCCGATTGGACATTTTCCCAAAGAAGACATGCAGGTGGGTAACAGACACATGAAAAGATGCGCAACATCACTGATCAGGGAAATGCAAATCAAAAACACAATGAGATATCACCTCACACCTGTCAGAACGGCTAGACTCAAAAAGACAAAAAATAACAAGTGTTGGTGAGGATGTGGAGAAAAAGGAACAGTTGTGCACTATTAGTTGGAATGGAAATTGGTGCAGCCAGTGTGGAAAAGAGTATGGAGGCTCCTTAAAGAATTAAAAAAAAAAATGAAAATACCATGTGATATAATAATTCCACTCCTGAGTATTTACCTATTTACCCAAAGAAAATGAAAATACTAGTTCATAAAGATATATGCATGCCTATGTTTACAGCAGCATTATTTGAAATAACCAAGATATGGAAGCAACCCAAGTGTCCACTGATAGATGTATAAATAAAGATATGATAGACACACACACACACACACACACACACATAAACACGATGGAATATATTACTCAACCATAAAAAAGAAGGAGATCTTGCCTTTTGCAACAAAATAGATGACCTAGAAGGTATTATGCTAAGTGAAATAAGCCAGACAAAGACAAATACTATATGATTTCACTTATATGTGGAATCTGATATATGAAACATATGAATAAGCAAACAAAGAGCAGAAAGAAACTCATGAATACAGAGAATAAACTGATGGTTGCCAGCGGGGAAGGTGTTGGGGGGATGAACAAGGTAGGTGAAGAGGAATGGGAGATCTAGGCTTCCAGTTATGAAATGAATAAGCCAGGGGGATAAAGGCACAGCATAGGGAATATAGTCAATGGTATTGTAATGTCATTGTATGGTGACAGATGGTAGCTACACTTGTGATCAGTACAGCATACCATATCAACTTGTCAAATCGCTATGTAACATGGTTTGTCCACTATACTTCAATTAAAACAACAACAACAAACAAACACACGCACACAAGGGGTGGGGCGGGCAAGATGTCCTGTGTGTGCTTCACTTCCTTTCTTGTTTCCCTTCTGGACTCCAAACCTGTTGAGGACAAACTCCGAGATGGAGTTTCCATTTGATCATTCAGCAAGGCTCCACACAAAGTGTTACTCATGGTAACACTGCACACGTCTGCTAAATAACTGCATAAACTAGACGGTCACTATGATTCGCATGCAACTCCAATCGTTTTGGTAGAAGCACAGTCTTCCAACGTGTATCACATGCTCTTCAACACAGCTGTATGCGTATTAAAAGAAAATTGCTCCATAGTTAGGAAAGTGTTCCCTACTGGCTCCTCAAGAATGTGATGACAAAAAGTGACAGTTACCTAATCCGTGTCTATCTTTCCAATCAGGCAAGTTAAATAATAGTGTTTCTTACAACTCCTCGCATACTATGTGGTTTTAAAAATCATGTACAAGGCTTACATTGACTTTTAAAGAAAAAAAAATCAGTCATGCTTATATAAAGTAGCAAAGACCAAGTGAAATGGACAAATATAAAAATGCATTGGCAAATCCAAAAGCTGGAAAAATAAAAGTAAACAATATTCGATGCTGAGGAGAACTTTATTTGATCTCTCTACCATTGCAATAAAGCATCATGGTCTTTGAAACTTCACTTTGATAAATGTAATAAAATAAAATTGAAAATAAAATGCATTGAAAAGACAAAAATACAGCAAAATACTCTCCAACACATACAGACAAGGATATCTTATCCCATGATTAAATCATTTCTAAGGAATGTGGTGAAATAATATCTGCATATATTAAAATAAGATATGTGCATCACTGGAAATACTAAAGGTTAGCAATATCATGTAATAAAAAGCTATTGGAGATATACACACATATAATGTAAATAGAAGATTTCATGTATGTGCAGGTATATGTGTATGTTTGAATGTGTGCCTAAGTTCAAAGACAAATACTAACCACTTTCCCTATGATGTCTACTGTCATATGGAAGACATAAACTGTCTTTAGGAAAACAGTATTGTAAGACTTGAGCTATTGCTTTCTCAATATATGACTTAAACAAATTATAGTAAAGGTTGGAACAAAAGCGTGGCATGTTTCTCAGTTTCTGTGGCTTGTTTAACGTCTTAAAAATATTACATACCTTATAATTTATAATATCCCTATCAGAGAACAGAGGACAGCTAATCCCCAAATTCACAAAGAAGAAAGAAAAAATTCTTATTCTATTCAATCACTGTCAATTATTGTGGGAGTGAAAGCGGGAAACAGAACGTCACAGAAAAAAAAAAAATAAGGAGCAATCAGGTTGGTCTACAAATCTTGACCGTGAGTGAGCACATTTTAATTATTCCCCTTCAAAGCAGCAGATGTTTTTATTGCCTGAGGTGCATGGAACACTTCATAGAAAGGGATGTCGCCAGCCTAAGTGTGAAAATGCAGTGTAGCAAAATCCAATTCACGCGTTACGGTTATTCTGGCTCCGGTAATGAGACTGAACGTAAGGGCAAGGATAAAAACTGACGGACCAGTTAAGGAGGTTTTGCGATCATCCCAGTAGAAGGTGGTGGCTTGGCTGAGGCACCAGCAAAGAAAGTGATGAGGAGTACCCCAATTCTGTATGCACTGGAAGGTAGATCTAAGAAAATAGGCTGACGGGATACGAACTGGGTGGAATAGGTTGGTGTGCTAAGATAAGTCAAGTATTCAGTTGTGGACATGATTTCGATATATGCAATCTGGTATGAGTGAGAATGTGGGAGAGATATCTGTGCTAAATATTTATACTAGCTGGAAGAGAAGAAAACATTAAAATTAAGATTTGGGTGGAGAGTGATCCCAAGATAGGACAAAGCCATGTGATGGGATATGCTTGACCATTTCCAAATTCATTTTCTTTCATATTTTCTTTCACCTCTGACCACATATCCAGATTATATTTCCTGGCCTTCCTTGAAGTTAGGTATGACCAGATTCTAGCTGAAGTGCTACTCCTGAACCTAAGGCAAATTAATGTTTCACGCGTGATCCTTTCCATTCCTTCACTCTCTGCCAACTTGGTAACAGACTTGCGCAATGGCTTTGGATATCCTGTGTTAAGGATGCTTGTGGAGGACATTGCTAGTGTCCCCCATATCCAGTTTCTGCTTCTCTAATCACATAGAAGATTATTTCCAAAACCCCCTTTTCCAGTTGTAGCCAATGAGTTTAAAGTAAAAGTGACACTTTTTTATTTCTAGACTGAAAAAAAATTAATTGCCAGTGGTCCACTTTCCTGACCAAGGGGGACCAATGAGATGGTGTAGCTACAGGATAGTGGAGGCTTCTTCAGCCTGGACCATGGAGATGGCTTGCCCTGGAGAGTTGCTCAGATTTTCAGTGGACTTTACATGAAAGATGAACCTTTGTTATGTAACAGTGCCGACATTTTTGAGGTTATGCATTACCACAGCATAATCTAAGCCACCTTGAATAAAACAATAGTGGCACTCTAAAATAGAGGAACCTTTTCAGTACACCCCAAAAGGATAATTTCTACTGTTTTCATTGGAAATTACCTTAAATTGTATGCCTCTCAATTCTGTGGTTTTCTCTGGGGTTACAAATAAAATAGAAAATACTGTATTCTTTAAATCTATGTAAATTGTGAGAATAAGGAAAATATTTTAATAGGATCTAGCTTTGGTTTGGAAACTTATGTTTAAATTTGGGCAAATGGACCAAATATTGAATTCTGTCACAAACACTAACCAGCCCGTGTTTCACCCATTAAGCATTATGTTTATCAACAATTAGAATGAAAATGAAATGACATGAGTCACGTAATGCACTTTGCACAGTTCCTGAGATACAGATTGATCCTCATTATCTAAAAATATCTAATTGATCTTTTTTTTTAACTTTTATTTGAGAGAGATAGAGAGAGAGAAAGAGAGAGAGAATCTTAAGGAGGCTCCATGCTGGGCAGAACCACATGGGGCTTGATCCCGTGACCCGAGCCAAAATCAAGAGTCAGACGCAAAATCGACTGAGCCATCCAGGCATCCCAATACCCAATTTATCTTAATAATACCTACTTAAGAATTGTTCTTAGTCTTTCAACGGTAAAAATGTATTCATGTTGGGAATAGAACATTTCAGAGGTAAATTACATAGAGCTTTTTCTAAATCCTATTTCTAGTATTATTTAATTTAGTTCCATGAGCCAGGTTACTAGCATAGCGATCAATGTCAATTAAAAATTGGTTAGCACTGGTTCAGAAAGTATATTCTAACAACACTAGGGAGGTGTTCTCATTTAGTGAACATGGAATACATTAGTCAGAGAGAAGATTTATAAAGTAAAATGAAATATGAGAGTCCTTATAATTCTATTCAGAATCAGAGAACTCTCACAGATGACCTCTTAAGGACCTCATTCCACATTTTTTGATTATATGAGGTTGAAGAAATCTTAGGCATAATCTAATCCTATATACTTGTTCTTAAACATGAATCAGAAAGATTAAGCAAATAACCCTCAATTTTGTTGTTGTTGATGATGATGATAATCTCAAGTTTAGGCCAAAATTCAAGTCTTTACCCCACTCTGCCATTATTTCTAGTGTGCACATATATCTTAATTAGCTATTTGGCAGGTTAAAAATTATGGTCTTGTTTTCTTAAAAGCCATAGAGCTAAACAATATTTATTAGATCATGGGCTCCTATTTAGTTTCCAAAAATTAGTATCTATCATAATGTTTAGACAAAAATGCAAATTAAATATTGGCTGAAGGAGATAAGCAGCAATATTCTTCTGTAGGACAGACATGGTCCATGACATGAAATGTACTTCAGGAGATTCTTGTGATATTTACACTCCTACATGCAGCTGCTCTACCAAACCCTGTCAAGGGAATGCCACTTTTTACAGACAGTGACTGAGCACCGAGTAGTAGCTGATACATGTTAGAGGCTTAAACATTGGGACCAATAAATAAAAGCTTCCATTTTAAACAAAATAAGTGCTGGCACATGATGGTTGTTTAATGGTACTTGAAGAAAGGCACATGAAGTATTTTGTTTCAATACAGCATCATTGAAAAGGCTACCTTCCAAGTCAACAAGTTAGTTACCTAATATTTATTGTAGCTTGGAGAAAAGAAGGAATTATTGGCTTAAATATTTGAAAAGTCTACTTACTATTAGATGTAGGTGCTCAAATGAGGCTACAGGAACTCTATGTTTCTGTTCCTTATCTCTTTTCCTTTGTGATGGTTCCATTTTCATGCAGACCATCCCCACATGGAAGCCAAAAGGCTATAAGAAACTCTAGACCCATTCCTTACCATGTCAACAACCCCCCACCACACACCCCAAAAGGGAGCCTTTCATCCTAGAAGGGAGAACGGATTCTGACCAGACCACACAACATATATCCACTACCACATTAGCTATTGTAATAGTAATTGTTAGTGAAGTTCTGTAGTGTCCAAATATATTCAGGCAGTGTCATAAGGCACCTAAGAGTGCTTAATTTTTCTTCTTTGCCTGATGTCATTAAGTGCCCATGGTTGGATAACTCTTTGTTTATTAAGTAAAAGTCATTTTCTAATATGTTCCAGGAGTTTTCTGTATGCTGAAGTCTTAAGATGAGAAGATACAATATAAAAAGTATATTGGGTAAAAGAGAGATAGACTTGAAAACACATAATTACAGCACCATGACATCATTTTTACTTAAAGACCCATTGGAGCTTAGGATAAAGTACACACCTGCCTAGGGAGACAAGGAAGATTTTCCAGGTGAAGTACGTGGGTATCATTAAGAAGACATTGCGACAGTGTACTAAATTAAAGAAATTTTTCCAACATTTTCTTCTTCTATAAATATTTCATGCTCAAGCAGCCACAGTGGATTCACTGTTGCAGAGACCTGCCTCATGGTTGTTCCAGTCCTTGTTTTCGGCAAGTCTATGATGAGGCAGATACATATTAGAATGCATCAAATGCATTTAGAATCCATCAAAATCAAGGAGATCCTGGTTTATCCCTAAAAATGCAGTTGAGGCATCTGTATTCCTCCTTTGCTAAGTATGGAGAGTTGGTGCACACATGGATTCCATAGTGAAAAATCATAGTTGACAAATATCAACTTTAAATGTATCCCCTCCTGTCCTTATTTCTAGTAAAAGATGTAGCCCTGAAAAAGTTTTATTAAAATCCAATCTTATTACTTGTTCTAGTCTCTATCTTCAGGCCATGGTAACAACCCCAGCTTCATGTATTGTACTCAAAAGTAGATGACTACTGATGATGAGTGATGTTAAACATCTTTTCATGTGTCTGTTAGCCATCTGGATGTCTTCTTGGAAAAATGTCTATTCATATCTTCTGCCCATTCTTTCACTGGATTATCTGGTTTTTGGGGGTGTTGAGTTTGATAATCTCTTCATAGATTTTGGATACTAACCCTTTATACAATATGTCATTCTCAAATATCTTCTCCCATTCCATAGGCTGCCTTTTAGTTTTATTGATTGCTTCCTTCACTGTGCAGAAACTTTTTATCCTGATGAGGTCCCAACAGTTCATTTTTGCTTTTGTTTCCCGTACCTCCAGAGACATGTGTAGGAAGAATTTGCTGCAGCTGAGGTCAAAGAGGTTGCTGCCTTTTTCTACTGTAGGATTTTGATGGTTTCCTGCCTCACCTTTAGGTCTTTCACCCATTTTGAATTTATTTTTGTGTTGGTGTAAGAAAGTGGTCTAGTTTCATTCTTCTGTATGTCACTGTCCAGTTTTCCCTGTACTATTTGCTGAAGAGACCATCTTTTTTCCATTGGATATTCTTCCCTGCTTCAAGAGTCACATTCACCACCAACTGAGCCAGCCGGGTGCTCTGAAAAATTAGAACTTTCTATCAGTCACAGGTCACCTTCATTCAAACATCAAACATTCTGACTCTGAAAAAGAAGTAGATGATTACTTATAACTAAAAAGATCTGAATCTTATCAGCAGCACTAAAATATTTCCTTATGCTAAGTTATATTTTTTTCCATGTCATAACATTTCTGATTGCATTTGTGATTAGTGGCCTGTCAGTTAATTGGCAATATTTGTGGTTGTTTTTCTTTTCTTAGAGGTGAAAAAAATAATGGAAGATCTTAAATTCACAGTGTTTTAGATTTGGTAAATTATTACATATATCCCAGGAAAGCTGAAAACTATACTTGGAGGTTCTATTCTGGGTAAGGCAGTCTGTTTGCATCCAGACTCCCAACACTTATGCCCTGGACAAGTGACTTAACTTCTCTGTGCCTTATGTTCTTCATCGATAAAAGGGTAAATAATAGTACTAATTACAAAAGGTTGTTATAAGATTTAAAAAAAAAAGAGTTAACCCTTGTAAAACCTTTTAATCAACATCTGGCATGTAGAAAGCATTCCCAGTTAATATTAACTATTATCATAGCCCTGTTTTTTTTCTCCCTTGGGTTTACAGGGGTTTTGTTTTGTTTTGTTTTGTTTTGTTTTTTAATTTAAGTCCAAGTTAGTTAACATGTAGTCTAATAATTATTTCAGGAGTAGAATTTAGTGATTCATCACTTACATGTAACACCCAGTGCTCATCCTAACAAGTGTACTCCTTAGTGGCCATCACCCATTTAGCCCATCACATCACCCAACAAACCTCCAGGAACCCTCAGTTTGTTCTCTGTATTTAAGAGTCTCTTACAGCTCTGGTTTGTAGTACATTCTTCAAAATCTCCATGCCTAACCTTTAAATAATGTTTTCTTTCTACTGCTTCACAATGGCATTAAAGTTTATGCCCCCAGGGTTCAGAGTCAAAGTAACTTAGAATATGGAGTTTGAATTGCAAAATGGTCCCACTGGCGTATTCAATACGTAGGCACCAGCCACAGGTGGCTATCTACACCTAAATTAATTAAAAGTAAATAAAATCAAAAACTTAGTTTCTATGTCACACTAGCTATTTTTCAAGAGCTCAATAGCCACATGTGTATAATGGCTACCATATGGCACAGCACAGATGTAGGACATTTCTATCACCACAGAAAGTTCTATTGGACATTGCTAGTCTATATTCTCCTAAGCTAGCTCCCTACTAATGAGAGTTCTCATTTTTGTGTCTGTTATAAATTTAATAATAATGTGGTGTCTTTATACTGAGGAGACACCAAATCATCATAATTTTTAAAAACTTCTAGTTTTTAGTAAGGGCTATTATTTTGTAATATTCAATCTTCCTCTTCACTCTAGATACCAACAACTGATACTCATAATAAACCTAGCGAGGCTAGGTATGCCATCTGTGACTTCAATGTAGAATAAAGATGGTCTGGTCAGATGGGCTGGGAGTATTGGCATTGCCCATGAGGCTCTGTGTTGTGATAAAACACGTTTCAATTTTCCTTTGTGTCCATACGGCATAAAAATAGTTTGTAGACAATGCTCTCATATTTATCCTAAAGAAACTTAGGATCATATTTTCTTTAATAATTTTAAAGAATACCTATTAAACTTGTATCAGGAAGAAAAAACTTCTACTCAGTTGTAGGTGGGAATGTCAACAGTGTATCATATAGTTCTTGAACTCAAATGACTTGGTCTACATGGGTTATAAAAAGAACACAATGAAAAACTATAAAAGTTAGGATATTATACTTTTAAATAAGATTAAAGAAACATAATGGAGGTTCAAATGAGGAGAATATATCAGAAAATTTTCAACTTGATCTTTAAACTTTCCTAAAAACCATTTTAAGTATATTTTACCCTCTGGCTTCTTCTTTTCCTATCGCTGACCTGCTTTTTCAAGTCACAAACCAATGAAAAGTCCAATTGCCAGCATTTTCCACACAGCATAATTAAACCACACATAAGGTAAGTTTCAATATGTCTCAAACAGTATCTCTTTACCAAAGTTCATTTTTTTCATAATTCACACTACCTTAAAAAGCTTATTTTGTGGGATGTAGGTGAGCTCATTGGAGAAAACGTCTTAAAGATTATGTGGCAGTAAGTCATGTAATATTATCAATCATTAAAAAAAATATATCAGGGGCACCTGGGTGGCTCAGTCGGTTGAGCGTCCGACTTCGGCTCAGGTCATGATCTCGCAGTCCGTGAGTTCGAGCCCCACATCGGGCTCTGTGCAGGCAGCTCAGAGCCTGGAGCCTGCTTTCAATTCTGTGCCTCCCTCTCTCTCTGCCCCTTCCCTGCTCATGCTCTGTCTCTCTCTCTCTGTCAAAAATAAATAAACATTAAAAAAATTTTTTAAAAATATCAGATTTCAAGCCTGATGCTTATAACCAACATCCTGTGAAATTCAACACCTTAGCAATCATTAACTGTTTTAGTTTTTAAGAATAAAATAAGATTCCTTTAAGTTTCTAATTAAAAGCTTTAACAGCTTGATTTGCCTAAAACTACGATTTACAAAATGCAGTGCAAATGTCATGAAATCTGCCTTGATTCTCACAAAGCGATACATGAAGTAATGAAATACAACACAACTTTCTTTAATGGATTAGTTGAACTCAGACACTTGCTTTGTTAGAAGATTGCTTGTTATCATTTACTCTGGCATTGGATAGTAAACAAAGCCAAGGAAATACAATGCACTCAATTATTTTGCTGGGCTGTGTTCCTTGAATGGGTGAGGGAGAGAAGAATCTCTTTCTTATGTTCACCTCCCTTTCAATGTAAGAAATATTTTAGTGAGACATGCTTTTACCTCGTCCTGTTCCCATGGAGAGAAAGAATATCCACTTCTCAGGAGAAGAGAAAGAAGGGAAAACTACTTTCTACCTCCTTGTCTCCGCTCCTATTTGCAGGTTAAGTTGGAAGAAGCAATAGAGAAGGCTCAGCAACTTTCTTTCTTGCAGAGAAGACTGGCTTATCCTTGACATGTAGAGATTTTCCTCTCTCTGCCAGGTTAAAAAGGCCTCTCTCTTTGAGGAAGGCCCAATGACGCCCAAATCTGCCTATGTCTAGAGAAATAAGCTCAATTAAATTTTTTTTTCAATTTATCCTTATAAGTCCTAAAACTGATCCTCTGAGTCTCATGTGATTGATAATTCTTTCTCTGAATGATATAAAACTCCGGGGAAGAGAAGGTGATTTGACAGTCCTTCTCAAGACCCACCTTGCCAATGGTTTAACACCTAGATCATCTTTTCGGCCAAGAATTCAACTTTGGGAGATGTTACAAAGAGATGTGTTTTGAGAGGACATTCTTTCCCTTCATGAAGAGGAAATCACTGGTTCTCTCTTATGTTTGTTTTGTTTTTCCAAAAGTCAGTTATATCGTTCCTAATCCAAAACTATATTGCTATCCTTCCTCTTTGTCATCAACATCCCAAGTTCTAGACAGGACTAATGTAAAATCTTTGGTGCAGGTACGATCCCATCAACGTTAAAAGAGTATTGCTGACAATTGAGTTTCCTATCTTGACTAAATCGTGACTCTTCGTTAAATTTATTCCTCAAAGTTTCTGAATATCTTGCCTCTTCTCTCTGTTCTGTCCAGTAACTGTATTTTAGCCATTGATTTCCATCTATCCATGACCTAGTGTGTCTGACACTTGATATCAACAGCAGCCTGTCATTTCATCCTCCAAGAATCATTCTATCTATCCTCCTATGAGTAAACAGGATAGAGGTTGAGCTCTATTTTGCCAATAATACCACCCTCCCTCTGGACCAATTGGCAAATTCCCGAATTCTTTCCATCTCTGGCCCTGTATAAGCAACCTTAGAATTTCCAAACCCTGCCTAATAGAGCCCAAATTCTTCCAGTACATTCATGTCATGCCTTCCAACTTGTATAATAAAATCTCCTCACTTATTTTTCATGGGACAATGAACTTAAAGTCCAAGAATGAATCTCAAATAATACCCAGATGCTGGAGTCTTAGCGCCTTGCTTCTAATTCCAATTCTACCATTAACTACATCCATGACTTTAGACAATAAACCTAATCTCTTTGCAGCTCAGTTTTTTAACCTATAGAATGGGAACACAACTGTCATCCACTACATAAGGTTATTCTGAGGATTAGCTGAGATAACATTTTATATGCTGTCGAATACAGCATACATCCAATGAATATTTGTTCTTAATACCAAACTTTTCTTGGATCAGTTTTTATTTGCATAGCTAAAACAGTTTAAATGACTACAATTCAATGTTTTTTTATGTTACCTACAAACAAGTGAAGAATAATATAACAAACACCCTTTTTAACATCACCCAGAATTTTAATATATAAAAACAACATACTCTCTGTGTGTTTTTATTGTTAATATAAATGTTATCCTAAACATTATTGTTAAGGTTACTTTTCTCACTCAGAATTATCGCTCGAGATCTACTTTTGCTATAATTCATTCATTTTAATTTTACGTATTATTTTCTCATATGAACACACTATAGTTCATCTGTAACCCTATGAATAGTTTATAATTTTTTTTCACCTTGAAAAATAAGGTGCAGCAATAAACATGCTCAGCCACGTTTCACTGTAAAAACATGCAAGAAATTCTTACGGACGTATAAGCAGTTAAATTACTTTTCCATACATCCCATACGTTATCAACTTTACTAGATTAGTCAACTGCTATTGAAATGAATTATCAATTTAGTCTTCTATGTCAAGTGAATGAGAAGTCAACTTTACCCTATGTTAGCCAAATTTGGTATCTTCAAGCATTTTAATTTTTACCAGTCGAACGGGAAAAAATGGTATCTATTCTTATCTATGATTACTAGTGTGTTTAAGTATCTGTCACATGTTTAATAGATTCAAGATTCCTCTTATATTAACTACCTGTTATAACTTCTTGTAAAGAGCTTTTTCCTTTTCCTCATTTAGTACTAAAGCCATTTTTATCATACACTAAGTCCTCATATATGTGTAGGTTTCATTCTGAGGTCATATTCTTATCCATTAATATCTTTACCCCTGAAGCAATATGATAACATTTTAATTACTTTTATAATAAATCAGTATATTGTAAGATGGGTTTTCTCCTCATTTTTATTCATTAGGATAGCTTGGTTATTCTTGAATAATTTATTTTTCAGTATTTATACGAGGATTATCTAGTCTACTCTCACTAAAAACCCTATTACAATTTTTGTTGGAATTGCAATGACTGCGTAGATTACTTTGGAGAGAACGAACTTTAAAAATTATTTTTATAAAATATACAGTGTACACATGTACAAAATGTTTTAAAACCATAGTGAGTTGGGATGACAGTCTTCAATTTCTACTTTCCAGGAAACCTCTATCTAGAGTTTTTAAGTAAACAAATTATTTGTGTGTGTCCCATTCTGAGGTTGTCGCATGCCATTTGTGCTGTGTGTCTCCTTCATGTTTCAAAGTTGAGATTCTATTTTCATTAGTGCAATTGCTCAAACCCTGGCCTTAAATTTTGAATGCTGTCACCCTCCTCCTTTCCCAATCATCCCACCATTTCTCCATTGTGATAGATTGTTTTGCTAAGGTGGTTGCGAGAATTTCTCTGATTCTTAGATGCATCCTTTGCAGTGTGACTTTGCCACTCACGAAGAAACAAAAGAAAAGAAAAACGCTAGGAATCTATTTCTCCACTCTGAATCTAGGCCAGCTTTATTATACTGGTTTTGGTAAGAAGTGACGTACATTTTGCATTACCATTCTCTTAGAATATTTGACTAAGGTCAGGGAAAACAAGAACTACCCAGCTGAGCACTGTTTAAATTACCAGCCCACAGAATTATGAGATGACAAATCATAGTTGACTTAGGTCATAAATTCACCCACATTCCCTCAAACTTAACTAATAATGAGGCAGTGTGTACTATTTTGCACCCTTCTCCATGTTCTTACAATCATGTATACATAATAGTTGGGCTATTAATTTTTGTGGTGTTTTACAAAAATGCAACACTATGTTTTATACCTCTACGTCTTGTTTTTGATGCTCCCAGTGTTGTACGTTGTAGAAATCTTTCCCAATTGTCTTATAGATCAACTTCTTTCTTTTAGTAATTGTTGCATATAATTTCATGGTATGGATTGTCACAGGCTTTACATTCTCTCACTAATGGAGATTCACTGTTGTCAGTTATTACTATTATACTATGAGTATTTTAGTTAATCTGCCCTTATTGGCTGGTACATTTATTTCAAAAAGATGGATTCTAACAATGGTTTAGCATCGAATTCCTATAGGCCAAGGCTCACTTCTCAAATCTCTTTTCCTTCTTGTTTAAGACGTCTTTACTCTGAAGTCTCCATTTTAGTTTGTTACACAGTTTGGTAATATCTTCAGATTAGGTTTATAAGGGACATATTCCCTGATTTCTTACAAAATCGTATTTTTCTCTCCATGGCAAGTGAGTAATGCCTTGCGTGTCAATGGGACTTAGGGTTATATTCCTTTCATCTAGCTGATCTGCAGATTTCATTCCACTGTTTCCCACCTTGATGTGTTACAGTTGAGAAGTTGACGTCCAGCGGTAGCCTCTCCCTTCCTCTTCCTTTGCTATGCTCATTACATCTGGAAGCATGCCAAAGTTGGTTGCGTTTGCTTGTCTGTTTGTTTTAGTCTTCCAACTCCAAAATAGGATGTATTTCTGCATTTATTTTTGTCTTCTTTATTTTTTCCCAGAAATGCTTTTATTTTTCAGTGCAGTCGTCTTGTACATATTTTCTTACTTTCAGTCTTAAATATTTTATAGTTTTTGGCATTATTTGAAGTGCATTTTTAAAAATTTAATTTCCCAAATGTGCGCTACTGATATATATTAATACAATAGATTTTTTGTTTACCAACCTTGTACTTTTTGGCCTTGTTATATTTACTTATTAATTCCAGTAGCCAGTCAATTCACAGGGATTTGCTGTATAAACTAATAGATGCCAACAGGGAGAGAGTTTTGACTTCTTTCTTGCCTATCTTATGAATTTTATTTTTTTTGCCTTATTGTGATAGCACCCCACTTTAGTTTGCTCAAGAGTTTTTAATGAAAACTGATGTTAAATTTTGTCAGGAACTTTTTTCTGTGTTTGTTAAAAATATTGTAAGTTCTGGGGCACCTGGGTGGCTCAGTACATGAAGCGTCTGACTTTGGCTCAGGTCATGATCTCGCGGTTTGTGAGTTTGAGCCCCGCGTCGGGCCCTGTGCTGACAGCTCAGAGCTTGGAGCCTGCTTGGGATTCTGTGTCTCCCTCTCTGTCTGCCCCTCCCCCACTCACACTCTGTCTCCTCTCTCTCAAAAATAAATAAATGTTTAAAAAATTTAAACAATATATTCTAAGTTCTAACATTTTTATTATCATAATATGGGAAAAGACATTAATTGATTTTCAACCTGGCATTACTGATATAATCCCTACTTTAGCACACTGTTTACCTTTTTCTCATCTTGTTGGATTTTATTTGTTAATGTTTTGTTAACGCCCTTGAATCTATGTTCATGAGGGATAATGGTGTCTAATTTTCTATTTTCGTTATCTTTGTTAGAACTTAGTATTAGGGTCATGCTGGCTTCATGAATGATTTGTGCAGCGTTTTTCCTCTGTTTTCTGAAAAATTTGTATAAATTTGGCATTCATTATTCCTTGATAGTTGAGTAAACACATGTGTGACACCATCTAGGCTTGGAATTTTTGAGTGTTTTTGATAACAAGTCCAATTTGTTTAATAGATACAAGGCTATTTAAGTTTTCTGTTTCTTTTTTTTTTTTTGTCAATTGTTGTTATTTCCCACGTCATTAGCCTTTTCATCCAAATCGCATGTTTGATGTCATCGAGTTGTTCATAATATTCTCTTCTTGTCCCTTCACTGCCTGTAGGATCTGTGTTAAGAACCACTCATGCATTTTTAATTTTAGTAATTTCTTTCTCATCTCTTAATTTCCTTGATGAGTCTAGATAAGTGTATGGCAATTTTATTGATCTTTTCGTATTATTAGCTTTTGTGGGTTTTTTTTCCTTAACTTTAAAATATGCTGTTCATTTCTGCTCTTACATTTATTCTTTTCATTCTTCTACTTGAGTTTGTTTTTCTTAACCTATTTTCTAAAGGTGGACTATTAGGTCAGTGATTTTAGAACTTCTTTTTCCTGTAATGTAACCACTTAAAACACTATGTTTCCTTTTAAGCACTGCTTTAGCTGCAACCCACAATTTTTGATGTATTTTATTTTTATTGTCATCCAGTTCAAACTGTTTCCTTATTTTATTTGGGCCATGACCGAGTCATAATATATTGTTTTATCTCCAGAAAGTTGGAGCTTTTCTAGAAATTTTATTGCTATTAACACCTAATATAATTTCATTGTGGTCAGAGAACACACTGTGTAATTTTGATTCTTTTATACTTATTGAGACATGTTTAATCATCCAGCATAGGGTCTATTTTGGTGAATATTCCATGTGCAACTAAAATAATTTGTATTCTGAAGGTAATTTATGCGGTTAACTTAATATTTTATAAACGTCAATTAGATTAAGGTGGCAAGGAGTGTTCAGATTCCGTTTTTTTTTATTGGTTTTGTGTCTAATTTCCTATTAAATGCTCAGAAAATGTGTAAACATATCCATTTATAATGGTGGCATTGTCTAATTTTGTTTTTAATTCTGTCAAATTTTGCTTTATGTTATTTGAGGTTTTATTATCAGATGTATAAACGTTTACAGTATTTATAGTTTCCTGGTGAGTTTCCCCCTTTACTATAATGTAATACCCTCCACTGTCTCTTTAGGTGTTTAAGCCTTATTTTGTCACATTAGCATAGCCAGTCTAGCCATTTTGCTATTTGCAAAAGGTTGGTTTGTATTTCTTTCCAGGCATTTACTTTCAACTCATCTGTGTCTGTATCTGTTAAGTACGTCTCTTATAGGCAACATATATTTGGTTCACATTTTATATTAATTTGTTGTGCTAATCTCCACTTTTTAGAATGCTCAGACCATTAGTATTTTACCCAATTAATTAATTAATTAATTAATTTACCATGTAAGTTTTTGTCTTTTTTGGATTTTTTTCCCGTTTTTCCACGTTTCCAATTTTCTCTTAAATTATTTGAAGGTATTCAGTGTCCTATTTTAATGTATCCATTGGCTTCTAGATTATTTGGTTATATTTTAGGGGAGAGGAGAGACAGAGAGAATACTCCAGAGATTACAATATACAAATCTAGCATGCTTATATTTTATATTATGCCAACTCGTATAAAATGTACTAACCTTGCAATCTCTCTCCTTAGGTTAGAGTTTTCATATGTATAGTTCACACATATACTGAAAATCCTGACACACAATAATATATTTTTTCCCTTAAGCAGTTAAACACATTATAACAAGTTAAGAGGAAGATTACCATTTCTGATGATCTGCATTCATTTCCAAGGATCGAAGTGTCTACTTGGTATAATCTCCCTTTAGTATTTACGTTCACCTATGACGTTTCCTTACTTCTCCTGAATTGAAAATGTGAGAAAGAGTATGTCAGTAACTTTCAATCTGCATATCTGATATTATGAATGAAGTTGAAAAACAATGAAGTTGAACACATCTTCATGTGTTTTATACTGGATATATTTATCACCCCTCATTGTTCTTTTTTTCTTTTTTCAGTTTTTCCTATGCATGCTTTCATATTTATTTTTGTATATGAATTTTAGAATAATTTGTCCTGGAAAAGTTCTTAGAAAATAATGGTTGGTAAAATTTAGTGCTATCGCATTAAATTTACAAATTAAATTAGGGAGCATGTACGTATTTATGATATTTTGCCATTCTATCTAAGACAAGAACTGTATTTGTTCAAATACTCTGTGCCTTGTTTCAAATATTTTTCATAAAATGTTATTTAATATTTCTTGTTAAACATTCCTTAGTGCTTTGTCTTTTAAATTTCTATTGTAAATAAAGTTTTGTCTTTATATCTTCTATCTGGCTATTGTTTATAAATATGAAACCTATTGTTTGCTTCAACTTTTATTATGAAATAATTTTGGACTTAGGTAAAAATTTCAGAAATTGTACAAAAAATCATTTAATGTCTTTCAAACAGAGCCCCGTATGTTCTATCATATTTGTTTTACCATTTCTTACATATATTCATGCATCTGTTTACTTATAGACAGATATAGGTAATCGTTTCTTAGATGAGAGCAGGTTACCAAGCTTTCTTACCTATAAATACAGTATGTATTATATCTGTATTTACTAAAAAAACAAAAACAAAAAGGTTATTCATTTATAACCACAGTAACAACATTTGGAACTGAATATTGATACCGTTATATTATCCAATCCAAGGGTGTTCAAACTGTCGGTTGCCTCACTACTCTTATTTGTAGTAAAATATATTGCTTCATTCTGGTTCATATTCCATTCCAGGGTCATGGGTTCACTTAACTATCATTTTCCATAGTGTTCTCCAATCTAGAAAGAATCTTAATCATAAGATATAAATAAAAAGTTTAGAATTGCCAATTCATACACTGAAAAGGAAATATACTTACTAGATTGCAATATTTAGTTGCAATTCCTTTTGTCTTTAGCATGAAGATATATATTCAAAATATTGTATTCAAAAGTTCTTTGGATTCCTTCTCTTACATATCATTCAGCATGATTATGTAATACATTTGAAATTGTGTTCCATTTTCCTCCATATTTATTATTTTTCATATGTAAAACAACATGATTCTATTGTATGATTAGTATATTTTCCTTAGAAGTGTGAAATTTTGAAGCTGTGACTTCCACATGGCTACCTTTTTTTTTTTTGGATTTAATCTTGCCTCTGTCATTAATGCCAAACAGCTTTATTTTCCTTGTTTATCACAATGGATGCATGTCTGCATTGCATTTTGGATGTGAATTACCTACTACTCAAGATTCACACCTTCTGCCAATACACTGAAATCCTTTACCGAATTATTCTCCCACCGTTTTATTCAGGATTATGTTATTTAGAATTATGGCAGCAGATATACCTCTTTGGTAAATTTTATGTTCAAGATAGGAAACTTTCATTGTAGGCAATAAAATGTCATTACCGAAAGTTACTATCTGGCTTGCAGGACAGCTACTTGGGGCTAGATTACAATATATCTAAAGGGATTGATTGCATATTTTTGAATTTGCATTTTTCCTCAAGGTTGAACATTTTTAAAAAGTTGTAATTACTCAATTTAAATGTATAATGTTCCAAAGCCCATGTAACGAATAACTCACAAGAAGGTAATACTCCACAGGAAGTCTGATTTGGAGGTGATCTCCTCAATGAAGGTCATTATCATGGAAACTGCATGATGTCCAGCGATCACACTTTGTGTGTGCTCATCCTGTATGCTTTTGTCAGTCAACCCATTTTACTGGAAGGCTCAGTATGTTTCAGGAAAAAAAGTAACATATCACGGATTCTTTCAATTATCTTATGAAAGTATTTATTAAATGTCTCATATATGTGTACTAAGAGACACAAAATAGGACATCGTCTACACCGTTTGTTTTCCAGTAGGGAAAACAATGTCTGAAATACAACATTTGTAGAAGTGAATAAAACTGCAGAAACTTTAATCGCAGATTAAAGTACCTGGCAGACTTCCAAGTCAAATGTGGAAATTTAGGATGAAATGTAACCAGTCTCCTTTCGAGTGGTAAGCCTACCTAGCCAGAAAGGATGGGGACATTTCCTGGGGTCAAAAACAAAAAGCAAACTAAGAGCCAGTGTGATTTTAGCTGACGCTACCATTACCCTGGCCTGGGAGGGGAGGGTCACACCCGGTGTCTATCATCCGAGGGCCAAAATCTTAAAGCTTACATGCAAAGATGAATCCATGCCTGTGTGGAATGGGCAAGTAGATGAGACCTACAGACTGGCCCATTTGAAGGGCTGCATCTTTGGAGAAAGGTTGGAGAACTCCAGAAAAACCCACTCTCTGGCGACAGAGGGATAATAAAGAATTTGGGACAGGGTATGCGCCATAAAGATAAGGAAGAAGCGCATCTATTTTGGTATGGGCTCTGAGTGAACCAAAATTGTCCTCTGAGTTGATAGCTGTAGCTCTGTACCTTACATAGATTTAGGGTTTGAATTTATACTACTTCACTCTTCCGGGAACAATATTGTATGATGGTTTGTGCTATATTCTTACTGTATTTGAAATCTCTGGCGTGTCCTCAGTTATCATAATTTCAAATTTCTAATGTTCCCTTGTGCCATATAATTTTCTTCATCATTTTGGATAAAGGTTTGTCCATTTCAGTTATCTTTAAAAATAATTTTGTTTTGGTTTATACTCTATTACATCTGTGCTTTATCTTTTATAGTTAATGCTAAAATATACTTCTCTCCCTTAGGTACTTTCTCAGTTGAATGTTCTTATTTTTTTACATTTTCAAAAGAATATATCCCTGAGATGAAGTTTTTATTTATATTGTTTGAGTTTTTCATAATTCTTTTTTTATACCTTATATAGGACATGGAAAATATGAGACAAACCTCAAGAAAATAAGATGACTAATTCTAAAAGTATAAAGTCTGAATAATGGGATAAGAGAGAAGAAGAGAAAAGAAAAAAAAGAAGAGGGGAGGACAATTTAAAAATCAACACAAAGGGCTGCCTGGTTGGCCCAGTTGGTTAACCGTCTGACTTTGGCTCAGGTCACGATCTCATGGTTTCTGAGTTAGATCCCTGCGTCAGGCTCTGTGCTGACAGTTCAGAGCCTGGAGCCTGCTTCAGATTTGTTTCTCCCTCTCTCTGTCCCTCTCCCGCTCATGCTCTGCGTCTCTTTCTCTCTCAAAAAAAAATAATAAACATTAAACACACACACACACACACACACACACACACACACACACACACACACAAATTATATCCCCAAATTAAAAGACATGACTTCCAGATTGAAACTGCTACTTGTCCAGCAAAAATAATCTTTAACGTTCGCAAAGTCTTAGCACCTGGAATTTTAGAAAATGGAGTTTACAGAGAGAAACCTAAAGCTTCCAGAAAGATGAAAAAGAGAGAGAGAGAGAGAGAAGAAAAGAGAGAAAGAGGAAGGAAGAAAGGAAAGAAGGAAGGAAGGACGGAACGAACGAACGAAGGAAGGAACGAAGGAACAAAGGAAGAAACAAAAGTTGGTCACATACAAAGCATGAGAATAAAGGTAGTATCTGGTTTTGTACTGTAACACTAGAAGTTAAAAGAATATACACATACCTTCCAAGTTCCATAAAGAAATGAATGAAAAGCTGGTACTCTGTATGCCCAGACAATGTATCTATCAAGTGTAAAAGTAGAAGGACATTTTTTAGACATTGGTGTTGTGTAAGAGTTAACTTAGCCTAATTGATATTGTTATCTCCAGGAGGACCAGCTTGAGCAACTGACCTTTGGGAAGATTTCTGGGAACCTGGCCTGTAGAATTTGCCAGACTCTGTACTGATAGGTAGTTTTATGTGACTGGAAGACTGAATTCTGCTATATTAGTCTCCTAGATTGCTTGTGCAAACAATGTAAGTTACGGTGAACACTCACTTTACTTCTCGGAGTTTGGAATTTTGGTAACAGTGATTGGTTGCTCAGGCAACAAGTGCCTACATGACAAGTCTTCAGCAAAATCCCCACACTCTGAGTTTTAAGAAGACTTCCTGAGGCAGAAACCCTGGCTATGTATTTCTCATTTCTTCCGTTAAAGAAAGAACAGTGTTCTGTCCGGGACCTCCCTTCCCCTGTCATCCCATGATGGGGAACTTTGGAAGACCACTCCTGGACTCCTCTCCAGGCTCTTCTTGATGCTTCTGTGTTCTGTCCCGTGCTGATCCTGCTGTTCACTGTAATAACCCATAACTGTGATCAAAACTACCTCTCAATCCTGTGAGTCCTTTTAAAGAAATACCAAAAGCCTAAGTGGGTGGGTAATTCCTCGCCCAAACACATGGTCTTAAAAATTAACATCCATACACTCTCGGTCAGGAATTTCCCGAGAGATGTACTCCACCAAAACAGGTCATTTTACCAACAAAGCGGAAGGACATGGATCCAGAAAGTATTCACTCCACAGTAGAGCCAAATAAAGTCCCCGCAGTGATGGTAAATGTAAGAATATGAAAACTATAAATTAAGCCTAAGATAAAACAAGTCCATGTTAAGGAAGAACACAGAGGGGCTCATTGATAGATCCCTCGACGCAGTTGAACAAACTGAGAATAAAATTGCACTTGATTTATAAAGTTTGACTAGGACTTAAAGGTAAGAAAATGACTTTTCAATTAAACGAATAAAAATAATTAACTGAAAGGAAATAAAATCACATGTCTCAGAAATGAATACCACTTAGATATCCATGATGATGCAGATTGTGAATAATGATATAACCGAAATTCTGATGCAATAAATTTAGGAGGGTGGTTGGATTTTCACATGAGACATGTGTGCACATATGCACGGGTATGAGAAGTATTATTAGGGTTAAAGCTTCCTCATTAAGGGTGTAATAAGTAATAAATAATTTTAGCAGAAATACAAAAATGCCTTGAAGAAATATTAGAAAACTGGAAGTAAATACTAGAAATAAAAACTAAAAGAATGGCTGCCTTTGTGGAACAGGAATTAGGCTTGGGAGTACGTGCAGAAGCACATTCTTTTTTATTGGAGACTTTGAGAAATTATTTAACCTTTTAAAGTACATACACAATTTGAAAACGAGAATTGTATATATGTTTTTTTTAAACCTTTTAAAGTTTATTTATTTTTGAGAAAAAGAGAATCAGAGCGTGGGGGCGGGGGACAGAGAGACAGGGAGATGCAGAGTCTGAAGCAGGTTCCAGGCTCTGAGCTGTCAGCACAGAGCCCGCTGTGGGGCTCGAACCCACAGACCACGAGATCATGACCTGAGCAGACGTTGGGGGCTTAAATGACTGAGCCACCCAGGCACCCTGAGAATATTTTTTATTCTTTAAAAAATATATATATCACTAACAAAATGACTTGGATATATATTCTATATTCAGGAAAAATTTTGACTAAAACTAAATCTGGATGCTTCAGCATCATTGCTTAGATCCCTGGAAAATGATTTTTTGATTAAAAACATAAATGAAGGTATTAAAAATAAAGTTCTGCGTTTCTCTCTTGCACACAAACACACACACGCGCTCAAATTGTCTAATAAAACCGTGGATCGGCCACCCAAGACTGAAAACAAATAATGAAAAGATTCAAACGCTTGAGGCAACTTTTTTTCTTTAATTTGAATTACTGCTTGTGAAGACTAAGCCTATCAGGGGATTGCTGAAATGAAATATGTCCAATTGTCTTCTCTATTCATATTTCATGTAGTCTCTTTATGAGGCAGAAATTGTTACAGTCCTTCCTCCACTATAAGTTATATGTGTGTGTGTGCTTACACACACACACACACACACACACACACACACACTCAATCTCATCTAAATGCACCTACACCTTCCCATACCCATCGGCATTAATACTTCCATCCTTCAGATGGATCCGCTAAAACCTGATGCCTCCAGTCATGTTCATTCTCTTTCTCGCTCCACTGATTCTTAACCCTGAATCCACAACAGGAGGTACAAAAATGTGTTTTATTAGCGCTACCTCTCCATCAGTCTAAAGTTAAATCAATACCTTTCCCTTCCCAACCTGTCTAATTCAAAGAATAACGTATATTCACTGACTACATGAAGATATGAGTAAACAGAGGAGAAAGGGGAAGTATGTAATCAAGAATGCTGACTTTCCTTCATAGACAATAGGTATTCTAGCAAGCGTAGACTTGCATTTAAGAAAATAACTGGACAGCATGTGGAGGAAGGTTGGATGGGGCAGGACTGCAGGCAGGAGCAGTGTGCTAAGCATAGGGAAGTAATTCAGGGATGAGTATTGGCAGCAGGGATGAAAAAGAATAAAGATCTGAGAGATGGGTATTAGAGAGGAAGCAGTGACAGTATTCGCTCAGGTTTTTAGTTAATAAAAATATCTTGCTCATAGTATGACTGTGAAGATTAAAGAGAATCATATATCGAAAGCATTTTGTAGAAGGGCAATAAAAATTACTCTTAGTATCGTTTAAGGAGGTGTCTATATTATCGAATACGAATAATACTTAAAAGTATGTTAATTTTCGAGTTAGAAAGCTTTTATCATCAACGCAGTGATAAAAGTACAGATTAAAAACTGTGTGGGACTCCGCCCCTTATTATGAGCTAAATGACCCACAGTTATTTGAATAACACACAGACCAGGCATGGTTCCTGAACGCTTAGCTTTGAAAACTCCCCATTTCCCTCTGCTTAATGAACTGTCCAAGAGGCACAAAGAGCACTGGATTTGGAAACTGAAGGAGCCTGAGCCTTTGCTATATCCCGGGATCCTTATTTGATGAGAAGAAATACAGCTAAGCTATCTGAAAGTTAATTTCCTAAATGCCCAAAAAGGAATAAGAATCCTACATCCCACTGTTTTGAAAGAGCTATATGAGAACAAAGTGAGAGCTCTAAGTTGGATGGATGCTGGTTGTTTTTTTGTTTTTGTTTTTGTTTTGTTTTTTTTTGTTTTGTTTTGTTTTGTTTCCACTTCATGGGCTCTTGTGTTGGTAGAATATGTTTGGAATAACTTATGTGTTTTTCTATCAAATGTTTCTTGAACATAAAATTCACAACTTTAAAAATCTGAATTTAATTCGAAAGTAATGAGCTGAATTTTACTAAGGGGATGGTACTTTGCCACTTGAAAAAAAAAATTATGTTCTTAGTCTAAAAGTGTGCCTCTACAGTCTATGTTTATATTTGTTTAACTACTCTTATGGTACAAAACCGTTCTAACTTTTTGGTCGTTTCCATTACCTTCATTTCTTATTTTGGGGTTTTTTTATTTTTTTATTTTTTTTAATTTTTCTTTTTTATTATTTATATATATAATTTATTGTCAAATTGGTTTCCATATCCATTGCCTTTAGCAAGACCTTCTCTTTCTTAAAGTGTAACACCCAAAACTGCATACAGAATTCTAGAGCAAAGGAGTAGTTTTATTTTCTTTTTCTTTTTCTTTTTTTTTCTTTTTTTTTTCTTTTTTTTTTTTTTTTTGCCTAAGGTTACTCAAATTTTCTCTTTTATTCAGAGAAAATATCCTGGGCCAGGAGCAAATGAAAGAATGTTTTCCCAGGGCATATATGCCACTTAGAGGTCTTAATTTCATCTCTTTGGTCTGGATTCTTTTTGACTAAAAGTAAAACTTTATGCCTGCCTGCTCCCAACTTTATCCCTGCTCTGAGCATTCACACAGCCTCACCAACAATTGCCATAGTTTATTCCCATTAGCTCGGCACTCCTCTGAGCCTAGGAGGCCATAGTTTCATCTGTAAACTTGATCATCTCATTAGGTGCTCTTTCTTCCACAGCTTTTATATCAAAAGATAGTCAAAGAAGGGCCTGCGGAGCCCTAGCCTTGATCCCTGGAGAATACCGCTTTTAATAACCAGTACGCCAAAGACAAGATTTCTCCCTACACTGTTTCGCATCTTTAAAAGCTAGTTGCAGCTTCACGGACAAATGTGTTGCCCAATTTCATGATAACTGCATTTATAGTAGGCATTCACACTGAACCTTGAAACCCTCGCCAGAATAGATTGGTGTCTAGTTAAAAAACAGAAGACAGATGTTGAGGTGTCGGAAGCTACCCTCCAGTAGAGCGCCTGCCAACCTAAGAGCAGTACATACTGTATTTTATTTAATATATTTATATTTATATATATTTAATATATTTATATTTAGTATATTATTTAATATATTTATATTTAATATAATATTATATATTATATATTATATTATATATTATATATATTATGTTATGTATATTTTTGTATATTTATATATTATATATAATATATAATATATAAATATATAAATAAATAAATATAATATATATAAATTATATATATAATATATATAATATTTAGATATAATATTTAGATATAAATAAATATAAGTAAATATATATATAAATAAATAAATATATTTATATATATTTAACATATATATATATATAACACCTAGTACATGGTAGATTCTATGTATTGAATTAATTAACTTTAATTAATTAATAAATGAAACAGTGGAGTGCAGGCGACGTGGACCAAGAACCACCGTGCCCAACTAGTACATGAGGAAACAAGTATTTTTTTCTTGCTTATTTATCTCTGTACCAACAGAGATGCTGTCGCTTCTCTTGAAATGTTCTTACAGAAAAGACAATCGATGGATAGATGGAGCCTTCGGAAGAAAATACAGATTAGCGTTTTTCTAAACAGAATCAATCTCAGCTAACATGCCAACTCAGAGTCTTATGAGCACTACTTGAGTGATTTCGGTGTTGACGTTCACTTTGAAATGCAGTTTATACTGCGGAAACAGATGACCTTTGGAAAAGAGTTTGATGATAGCTACAAGTGTCCTGCATATTCAAATGCACTAAACACCTTATGTATGAACAAAATTATATGGATATATGTTGTGATTTTGCATCATGCAAATATAGATTTCCAGATATCAAGAGATTGGTAGAAAGAAAGAAAGAAAGAAAGAAAGAAAGAAAGAAAGAAAGAAAGAAAGAAAGAAAGAGAAAAAAAAGAAAGAAACCAGAAAACTACAGAGTTCAATATAAATGTCAATGAAGCCCTTCTCAGTATCTTCAATTGGAACTAATTGCTCTATTCTCAGTGATATTATAGCACTTAGAGAACAGGTCCAACATAGTATCTTTTATTGTAGCTATTTGCAGTCAAGAATGTTTCCTTTAATCAATGAATATAAGGCAAGAACTCTAATTTACATTTTTTTTTCTATATCCTATGATGTTCCTAATGGAAGGTTTAGGTTTAATTATGTATTAAATACATATCACTTGAATTTTAGTAAGTATACAACCGTTTCTTTAATACTAACATAATGTTATTTCTTGTTATGCTATTGTTTAATTCAATGTATCAATGTTTACAGACCTTCTTCTTACCCCATTTTATTCTCTACATTTAGTGTTTCCTTTAGAAATATATCAGCAGTGGGGCACCTGGGTGACTCAGCTGGTTCAGCACCTGACTCTTGGTTTTGGCCCAGGTCATGATCCCAAGGTTGTGGACTTGAGCCCCCCGTCGGGCTCCATGCTGAGCATAGAGCCTGCTTAAGATTCTCTCTCTGTCTCTCTCTGTCTCTCTCTCTCTCTCTCTCTCCTTTTGCCCTTCTCCCTCTCTCTCAAATTAAAATAAAGAAATATATTAGGTGTATTAAGGTACAATTTATATAAAGCAAAAACCACTCTTTTTTTAGAAGCACCGTTTTAAGAGTGTTGAAAAGTGTATACCGTCATAATCCCTACTATAATCAAGATACAGGATATTTACACCCCTCCCCACACACACACAAGCCTCCTTGTGCCACTTTGTAGTCAAGGTCCTCAACCCAACTCAAGCACCTGAAAATTCTATTTCTACCTCTGGTTTTACATTTCAAGAATGCCATACGAACAAAACCATATAGTATGTAGTCTTTCTTGTCAGCCTTCTTTTACCTGGTATAAGACTTTTAAGATTTGTCCATGCTTTGGGGCACGTGGGTGACTCAGTTGGTTGACAGTCCGACTCGGGCTCAGGTCACGATCTCACCGGTTCGTGAGTTTGAGCCCCGCGTCGGGCTCTGCACTGACGGCTCGGGGCCTGGAGCCTGCTTCGGATTCTGTGCCTCCCTCTCTCTCTGCCCCTCCCCTGCTCACGCTCTGTCTCTCTCTCAAAAATAAATAAAGATTAAAAACATTAAAAAGAAAAGATTTGTCCATGTTTTTGCATGTATTCATGGTCCACACCTTTTGGTACCTCCATCATATTTCATAGTATGGACGTACCACAGGTTTATCAGTTCATCAGTCAACAGACATTTAGATGGTCTCTTGTTTGGGACCATTACAAACAAAAATGCCATAAAGATTCAGGCATAGGTCTTTGTGTAGTCATATATTTTCATTCCCATTGGATAAATACCTAGAAGTGGGTTGGTGAGCCATAAAGTGTACCTTTAATAGTGTAAGAAACTGACAAACTGCCAATCTGGTTGTATCATTTTGCTTTCTCCCCACCAATATGCGTGAATACTGATTGCTCCACATCCTTGCTAAAAGTTGGTTTTGTCATTAAAGAAAAAATGTGGTATTAGTGTGCCAGGGCTGGTAAAATGCCCTGATTTTACCATGGTGGCTGAAACAACAGAAATGTACTTTCTCGTGGTTCTGGAGTCCAGCTGTTTCCAGATCAAGGAGTCAGCAGGTTTGTTTTCTTCCTCGGGTCACCCTGCTCAGCTTCCAGATGGCTTCCTTCTGCTTGGCATCTCATAAGGCTTTTTCTCTGTCCATGCACGTCCCAGGTGTCTCTCTGTATGTCCAAATGTCCTCTTCTTGTAAGGACACCAGTCAGATTCTTCTGGAGCCCATCCTAAAAGCCTCATTTTAACATAACCACCTCTTTAAAAAGCCCTAGCTCCAAATACATTTTTTGAGGCATTAAGAGATTAAGGCTTCAACATAGGAATTTGAAGGAGGTTGGGTCGCCTGGGTGGCTCAGTCAGTTATGCGTCCCACTCTTGATTTCGCCTCAGGTCATGATCTCATGGTTCGTGGGTTCAGTGTCCCCACCCCCCCCCCACACCAAACACATGCTGAGCTCTGCTCTGGCAGTGCAGAGCCTGCTTGGGATTCTCTCTCTCTCTCTCTCTCTCTCTCTGCCTCTTCCCTTCTCTTTCTCTCTCTCTCTCTCTCAAAATATAAATAAATAAATAAATAAATAAATCATTCATTCAAATAAATAAAATAAATCTTCAGGTTAGGGGCACCTGGGTGGCTCAGTTAAGCTTCTGACTCTAGATTTTGGCTTAGGTCATGATCTCATGGTTTATGGGTTCGAGCCTCACATCAGGCTCTACGCTGACCGCATGGAGCTTGCTTAGGATCCTGTCTCCTCTCTCTGCCCCTCCCCTGCTGGCTCTCTCTTTCTCAAAATAAATAAAAATAAACTTTAAAAACAATGAAGGAGGCATAATTCAGCCCATAGCAGACACCAATAGCATATGCAGTTTTATTTTCCAATTCCTCAACAAATACTGATATTGAGGATCATTTCAAGTGCTTGCTTGTACCTATATCTATTTTTTAATAAAATGCGTATTCAAATCTTTAATAGAAAATTTTATCGATGTTTTGAGGGGTTTTTTTGGTGTTGATTTTCAACATTTATTTATTTTTGGGACAGAGAGAGACAGAGCATGAACGGGGGAGGGGCAGAGAGAGAGAGGGAGACACAGAATCGGAAACAGGCTCCAGGCTCTGAGCCATCAGCCCAGAGCCCGACGCGGGGCTCGAACTCATGGACCGCGAGATCGTGACCTGGCTGAAGTCGGACGCTTAACCGACTGCGCCACCCAGGGGCCCCTGGTGTTGATTTTTAAAAGTTCTTTATGTGATCTGGATAGAAGTACTTGATCATATATGTGTTTGTTTGCAAAAAACTTACCTATGTCAGTGGCTTATTTATTTATAATTTTTACATCGTTTCCCAATGAACACAAGTACTCAATTTTCATGAAGTTCTACTTATCATTTTTCTTTTATAGCGTATGATTTCATAACTTGTGATTTTATATGTAAACTCTTCCTTGGTCTAAAATTAGAAAAAATTTCTCCATTACTTTCTTTGAGTTTTATAATTTAAAGTTTTACCTTTATATTCATGGCCCATTTTGAGTTAATTTTTCATGGGTTGAAGGTCATTTTTACATATGGATATCTGATTGGTCTCTGTAGAAAGGACTATTCTTTTTTCATTGAATTATCTTGACAATGAGTCAAAAAACAATTAACTAGTCATATATGTGTGTGGGTTTATTTCTGGGCTTTCTATTTTGTTACATTGATCTATGTGTCTATCCTTCTCCAATAACACATTGGCTTAATTACTGTAGCTTTACTTTAATCCTTGAAAATCAAGTAGTCTGTCCGTCATCTGCACTCTTATTTTTTAAAAGTTATTTGTTTGTTTTAGATGTTTTACACTAACATGTAAACTTTAGAATCAACTTGCCAATTTCTACCAGGAATAAAAAGCCTGCCAGTGTTTTGAATGTCCATGCATTTACTAGGTAGAATCATTTTAGAAGGATTAGGATCATAACAAGTTGAGTCTTTTGAAACATGAGCATGCTATATTTTTTCAAGTCTTTGTGCCTTCTTTAAATTCCATCACCAGTATTTTCTACTTTTTGTCATGCAATTCTTGTATGTGTTCTGCTGAGGCATCACTAAGTATTTCATGATTTTAATGCTGTTGTAACTGGCATTGATTTTTTATTTGAATTTCCACTTCTCCAGTTCCAGTAGTATATAGATACAATCATTTTCTAAATTTTGACCTATAACCCTAAGATCTTGGTAAAACCATTTGTGAGTTCTATAGCTTTATTTATAGATTCTTTAGGAATTTTTATGTAGAAATCATACCATCGGTGAATGAAAACACTTTCATTTATTCCTTAACAATTTGTATGCTTTTTACTTCTTCATCTTGCCTCATTTCACTGGCCAAGACTTCCAGTTCAATACTAACTGGGAGTTCAAGAGTAAAAATCTCTACCTTGCTTCCCATCTAAGTGGGGAAGCAATTAATCATTCTTTCACTATTAAGTATACTAATTACAGTTTTTTTCAAGGATGCTGCTTATCAAGTTAAAGAAATACTCTTCTATTCATGGTTTGCTAACAGTTTTTATCATACATGGATGTGGATTTTATTCAGCTCTTTTTCCACACCTACTGAGGTTCTTTTTTTTTCATTTTTCTCTTTCTCTCATTCTCTATCTTCCTCTTCCTTCTCCTTCTTCTTTCTTCTTTTCTCTCTCCCTCGCTCTCTCTCTCTCTCTCTCTGTATATGTACAGACTTCTATGTGTTATCATTGTAAGAATTAGACAAATTCCTGACTCTATTTCAGGGTTAGAGACTTTTTGGTTTCTACCCCTTCCCCAATAGCGATAGATCTTGGTGTCTTGATTAGGGTTTTCTATCGCTCCTTCTTCAGGAGCAGGTCGCCAAAGGCAGATGGATTTTGCCATTATTCCACCCAAGAAACATTGGATTCCTGCGGAAGCCCTATGGGTTGGAGCACGTGCAGCTCTTGCCCCAATGACTTATTATTTTTTGCTTTATTGAAGAGAGGGAGAGAGGACTACATCATCCTGTAGGTGAAGCTTTTTGCCCGGCACAACCACTTCTTCCATACATGTTCCGTGGAGAAGAGCTCTCGTTGCTCTGTCTCTCATCTTTAATGTGGTTTCTTGGTAGAGGTCTGCGGGGGCAAAGGTTGGAAATGATTATGAGCTTCCCTTCTGCTATTCCAAATCATCACTAACCCACACTTGGCCTTTTTAAGAATGCATTGAATTTTTAGCTGACTTCTTGTTACCCACTCATATGATGGACACATCTTTCTCTGTGCTCTACCAAAGGTGAGATCATTGTGGTCCCATCTGCCGTTGGAAGTTCTAACCTCTTTTGGTACTTTTGTTTCTTTGCAACTTCACTTCTCTGATGTGGTTAAGAAAACATGATTCTGTAGATTATCCTTCTTTTTCTCATTCTTGTGGGAGCAATATTGTTTTTTATTTTTCATTTTTCTACATCCTAAGAATGCAAAGTCTCAATGACCGACAATTTTTTAAGTTTATTTATTTTGAGAGAGAGTTTGAGTGTATGGAGTGGGGGAGAGAGAGGGAGGGAGAGAATTCCTGCACTGTCAGCACAGAGCCCGACATGGGGCTCAAACTCATGACCCATGAAATCATAACCTGAGCTGAAATCAAGAGTTGGACACCTAACCGACTGAGCCACCCAGGCACCCCTCAACAACCACCTTTTGAAAAGGAGTTACATTATTTAAAAACAAAAACTAGAAACTATGAACTTCATTTTTAAGTTTTAAAATAAAAAAGAGTGGACTAAAGTAAAATATGACCATGAAAAAGGGCATTTAAAACCCATATTGATATCCCAATTGTCTAGAAAACAGCCATCAATGAAATAAATCAATTATTAGATTAAGAGAAGGTATAAAACACACAACCTACCAGTCTGCTGTCCTTGATAATGAATTGATCTTTAACTGGCAAAAATTGATGGCACAGAGATAAAACACAATAATGTGATTTCTCATAGTATATTATGATGACATATACATCAAGCAATGAAAATCAGCATCCCTTTCTATTGAGAAATATTTATTATAATGTTCACTATGGCCTAGGGCTTCCAATTTAAATTTCTTCTTAAAGCACTGAAAGAATAAGTGTGAAAATAGAAAAAAATAAAAACTTCCAAAAGATCTGAACCAAAATATAAAGGCTTATTTCTGAGAACGGAAGAGTTATTTCTTACCTACTTTGGTCATGATGCAAATAGCATTGTTGCATAAAAAATTAAATCCTTCTGCTGCATTGTAACAGGTAAACAAAAACTAAATCAAGGGATTTATTGAAAACTATACTGACTTTTAATTCTAGAATAATCATAGCTCACTTGCATGTGAAGAAGTGATTGTTTCTTACGAGTATTACATAAACATTTCATGCTGCTGAACAGTTTTTCCCAAATACCCTACAATTTTAAATTAAGAAGGAACAAGAAAACATAATGAATTAGACCTCAGGAAAATAACATTCATTTTAAACCAACTTCTACTTATAAATTTTGGAGGAATTTTTTTTTAAATTTTTTTTTTCAACGTTTATTTATTTTTGGGACAGAGAGAGACAGAGCGTGAACGGGGGAGGGGCAGAGAGAGAGGGAGACACAGAATCGGAAACAGGCTCCAGGCTCTGAGCCATCAGCCCAGAGCCCGACGCAGGGCTCGAACTCACGGAGTGCGAGATCGCGACCTGGCTGAAGTCTGATGCTTAACTGACTGCGCCAACCAGGCGCCCCTGGAGGAATTTTTTTTAATAGTGTCTGAAGGTTTCCCTAATTTACCAGTTAATCAAAAAGTGTGTGTGTGTGTGTGTGTGTTCTTGAATTCAACTTAATTGTCTTGTTTCACATTTATTTTGCAGATTTGAAATGAACTTATTAATCTAGATCACTTACTTTAACATCTACGAGTCTAAAAAAATTCTTATCCACTGAGACCTTCAATAATCAACTATACATGGGGCGCCTGGTTGGCTCAGTACGTTAAGCATCAAGACTTCGGCTCAGGTCATGATCTCACGTTTGTGAGTTCAAGCCCCGCATCAGGCTCTGTGCTGACCGCTCAGAGCCTGGAGCCTGCTTCGGATTCTGTGTTTCATTCGCTCTCTGCCCCTCCCCAACTTGTGCTCTGTCTGTCTCTGTGTCTGAAAAATAAATAAATGTAAAAAAATAATAATAATTAACTCTATCATTTTTGAATACCATATTTTAACTGTCCTTCACCATCCTGGTGTCTCTACTCCCCTCTTTACTAGTTTAAATTGCAAAGCCAGTCACACTTTATACACATACATAATTCCCTAACTTTCACTGTACTGACTTCACAAAATCTGAATCCAAGAAAACCCAATGCTAACCCCTCCTCATTTGTGCCTAAGCAGTTGCATAACCAAAGAAAATCACAGAACCCCGCTGGCATTGCTGGACCATGAAATCACCTTCATTATTAATTTTGTATTTTATTCTCTACTCTCCCACATAGTTCTTTAATGACTGTTTTCTTTTCAACTCTCTAATCCCTCTTCCCCACTCCTCATTCTAGGTTTCCCTGGCTTCAAGGAAAATAGAAGCAAATAGGAAAAAACTACTTAATTTAGCAACAGCAAATGAACCAAATAGCCTAGGTCTATATCATTCTATTCTGCCTTTTCCTTCTGCTAAAGTAGGTCTCCTGACCCTTCTCCTAGTCCTGCCCTTTGTTTGCATATTGTATCCTTCCCACGTGCCTCAGTGACCGCTTTTGCAGGATGGCTTTGCTTTCCCTCCTAAGCATAAATGTATTCCTATTTTCTGGACTTTTTCCATCATCAGACAAACATACCACAATATCTCTCAGGTTAAAAAATATGCACATGATTAACTCCCTGAAATACCACTTTGCCCCTGTAATTGCTACCTCATTTCTCTTGCTTGCTTTCATAGAAAAATGACTCCCAAGATCGTGACTCCAATATCCAATCATCTATTTGCCTTTCCCATTAAATATGCTGTAGGCATTCCAAACGCAGCTCGGCCACTGAACTCGTGGTTTCTCTTGTTTCACATTTCAGTAAATCAACCGTCACTTACAAACTGCTTTGGCCAAAAAATTAGGATTCATCCTTGATCCTGGTCTTTCTGTCACACCACGTGTCACATCTTCATGTCCAGAAGCAGATTTTCTTTTCCTTTCTACCAAAACTTGTCTTAACTTTGGGTTGTTTTCATGACCCCCACCCCCCCTCCCCGGCAAAATTCTCTTCCAAGCTATCATGTCGTCCTGTGTCAATGAACGTAATGCCTTCCTAACTAGTCTCCCTGCTTCCACATCGCCTGGTAGTATTCACACATGATTTCCGAATGATATTCTTAAAATATGAATTAAGAGGGGTGCCTGGGTGGCTCAGTCGGTTAAGCGTCCGACTTCAGCTCAGGTCACGATCTCGCGGTCCGTGAGTTCGAGCCCCGCATCGGGCTCTGGGCTGATGGCTCAGATCCTGGAGCCTGCTTCCAATTCTGTGTCTCCCTCTCTCTCTGCCCCTCCCCCGTTCATGCTCTGTCTCTCTCTGTCTCAAAAATAAATAAACATTAAAAAATTTTTAAAAATATATGTATTAAGTGATTTATACTCTCCCTCAGGTATACAAACAATGGTTTCCAATTATTCATAGCATAAAATAAAAACTCCTTACTAAGTCTTAAGAGGGTCTCTGTGACATTATTTTGCTTTTTTGTTTACATTATTCCATCTGCCTTGTTTATGATCCTATGGACACCCTAGTCTTGTTTTTTTGTTTTTTGTTTATTGTTTTGTTTTTTGTTTTTTGTTTTTTCAAATACACCAAGCTTGTTCACACATCAGAACTTCTGCACTTGCATTTTCTTGGTCAGGAATACTTTCCAAGTCTTCACATGTTTTGATCCTTCATTTCAATTAAATCTCTCATCAAGTAATACAGCTGAGTTAAAACGGTCTGGGATTACGTCCCATAAAACAGTACACTTCGGTGATCTCTAGATCCTTCCATGCTCTACTCCTTTGTAGTTGCTCTCACTCCCTGACATGGTATTCGTTGCTTATTTGTACATTTATTTACTGTCATTTGTTCACAGTCACTCCAATATGTGTTCCATGAAGACAGGGACTTGCTCTGTCTTGTACACCGTCTTATCACCACACCTAGCCTAGTACCTGGCACGTGTTAGACGCTTATCAATATTTGCAGGATAAACGAACTACTGTATTTGTGTCCGAGAAGTAATAAAAATTACTACCAACTGGATAGCTGAAGTCAACAGAAATTTATTCTCTCTAGTTCAGGAGAAAAAACTACAATAATGGTCTCAACAGGATTGGTTCCTCTTTGGAATACAGAGGAAGAATCAGTCTCATACCTCGCTCCTGGCTTCTGGTGGTTTCCAGTAAACCCTAGTATTTCTTATTTTGTACACACGTCTCGCCATCTTCATTCAACGTTCTCTGTGTTTTTTTTTTTTCAAATTGCCTTCCCCTTACGCATCTCTCTGTGTTCGTGCTTCTGTCTTATACAAGTACAGTGATAATTGGGTTAAAGCTTACCCCAATCCTGTGTGGCCTCCACTTAATCACAACTGCAAAAATTCTGTTTCCAAATAAGTTCCAGGTTCTGAAATTCTGGGCGGACATCAATCTGGTAGAAGAGGTGGGACATGATTCAACCGAGTGCAACTATATTTGTGTCATCAGATCATACTGATGAAAGTTTCTCCATCCGTGTCAGAATAATTTCAGAATGGCATGTCTTAGCATTATCAAAAAGTCCTGGGAAGAATTGCAAGACTTCAGGGATCCTCTTGTGCATCTTTTCAACCCATGTTCTTTCCTTCAAATAGTTCTTTTAGTTTAAAAAATATTCTTGTGGGGGTGCCTGGGTGGCTCAGTCGGTTAAGCTTCTAACTTCAGCTCAGGTCATGATCTCACAGTTTGTGGGTTCAAGCCCCGCATTGGGCTCTGTGCTGACAGCTCAGAGCCTGGACCCTGGTTCTGTGTCTCCCTCTTGCTCTCTGCCTCTCCCCCACTCTCTCTCTCTCTTTCTCTCTCTCTCTCTCGCAAAAATAATAAAAAAACATTAAAAAATAAAAAAATATTGTTGTGTGTTTCTGTATTACATCTATTTGTGCTAAGTCGCAAGGGACACATTCATTAGCAAGCCATAAATGGTGTCTGCTCTCAGGAAGTTGACAGTCTACTGGATTTTTCTTGATGACGTTAGCTACCCCCTGAAATCCTTAGCTGGTATCAGTCAAATCTGCATTAGTAAATAAATGGCACATTCCAACTGAGTAATATGAAGAGAGTTTAATAAAAGAACGATTTAAAAAGTTGTAAGGCAGGTTTTAGGATAGCGATCAAGAAATAATACAGTACCACAGGGATAGTCATAACAGAGATCATTTACCATCCTTAGGCCTGAGGGGCAAAGAGGAGAGAGAGGGTGAAAAGGAGAACTCTTTGATAGTGTGTCCCTTATCTAGAAAACCGCTTCAGATTACAACCATGGTTCTTTCTATGTGTTCAGCTTTTATAAAGTGCCTGAGTTTACTGTGAGCAAGTTTCTCTCTTTATTTTGTAATAACCTAAGCTTTTTAAGTGGTTTGAGATGACAGTGTATAATAAAAAGTAGAAATAGCGAATAAAGCAACTTGGGAATATCTTTTTGCTATGGATAAGAGGAAAGAACCATCCTGAAGGTGGAATTGTTAAGTCATCTCTGAGCAACATACATCAAGACTGTTTGTTGTGATGATATGGAAGGCAGAAGAAGGTGCGAGGGAAGAGGTGCATGCTTTTGGATTATAACCATCGGTGTGCGTGTGAATTTCTTCCGGCCATACTATATGAATAGATTTTTTTTTACATTTTTTAACGTTTCGTTATTTGTTTTGAGACAGAGAAAGAGCAAGCAGGGCTGAGGGAGGGGAAGGGAGAGAATCCCAAGCAGGCTCCTTGCTGTCGATGCAAGACTCTGTCTCAGGAACTGTGAGATCGTGACCTGGGCCGACATCAAGAGTCGGATGCTTAACCGACTGAGCCACCCAGGTGCCCCTTGTAGGAATAGATTTTAAGATAATTAAATGGTAATGTATCTTTTGCTGGTATTTTAATAGTATACATTTTAGAATCATCCAGAAGAATTGTGTTTATTGTACTTTATTGTTCTGTGTCTTATTTTGAGTTGAGCATTAAGAGAATACAGTATTTTAATTGTGACTCAGCCAACATTCATCTGGAGGTCTGATGTCATTTTGCCTTTTAAGAAGTATTTGCCCCACAAGAGGATGGATTACATTTCCTGGTTGCTGTAGTGTAGTGTATGCTTGATAATCAAACTACTCATGGCTTTGAGACTTTGAACTATAAATAACCATGATGTTAAAAAACAAAAAAGAGGGGCGCCTGGGTGGCGCAGTCGGTTAAGCTTCCGACTTCAGCCAGGTCACGATCTCGCAGTCCGTGGGTTTGAGCCCCGCGTCAGGCTCTGGGCTGATGGCTCGGAGCTGGAGCCTGTTTCTGATTCTGTGTCTCTCTCTCTCTGCCCCTCCCCTGTTCATGCTCTGTCTCTCTCTGTCCCAAAAATAAATAAACGTTGAAAAAAAAATTTTTAAAAAACAAAAAAACAAAAAAGATAGATACTGCACTATCTAAAAAAAAATGCATACTCCTTTGAATAAATGCACACACACAAAATGACTGCTTGCAAATATGGAAATACCAGCAGAGACTAGAAGGATATACCAAAATATAGACTGCTTATAATCATGGGTGATTTTGTGTTCTTTGCATCTTGTGCTTCTCAATTTTCCCTAATGGGCATATTTTAAAAGTTTAGGGCAGGGGCACCTGAGTGGCTCAGTCGGTTGAGCGCCCGACTTTGGCTTCGGTCATGATCTCGTGGTTCCTGAGTTCAACCCCTGCATAGGGCTCACTGCTGTCAATGAAGAGACTGCTTTGGATCCTCTGACCCCTTCCCTCTGCCCCTGTCCCACTTACAAGCACTCTCTCTTTCTCTCTTTCAAAAATGAATAAACAGGGGCACCTGGGTGGCTCAGTTGGTTAAGTGACCGACTTCGGCTCAGGTCATGATCTCATGGTTCGTGGGTTAGAGCCCTGTGTTGGGCTCTGTGCTGACAGCTCAGAGCCTGAAGCCTGCTTTGGATTCTGTGCCTCCCTCTCTCTCTGACCCTCCCCTGCTCTCTCTCTCTCTCTCTCTCTCTCTCTCTTTCTCTCTGTGTGTCTCAAAAATAAATGTGAAAAAAAATTTAATGTAAAAATAGAATAAACATTTTTTAAAAAGTTGAGGGGAAAAGTATTAATTGAAGAAATTTAAGGTCAAGAGTGCTTAAGACAAATGAGCAGGCTCTTGTAGGAGTATAATAGTACAGACTGCAGGGGGACATTGGGATAATCACATATTTTGTACAACATGGTGGGTAACAGTGGAATGGGAGTGTCATAAATAGAAAAGATATGAAATGTTTGAAATACAGTTACGGTATTATTTTTTCTTTAAAATATTTTCTCCCTGCTCCTACCATCTTACTGACTGGGACCTTCCAAATTCTTCCCGTTCCAAATTCCGTTCCTTACTGCATCGCACATTATCAGGTGAAAAGTAGTACATTAGGCTCATCGCCATCACTTTCAACTCCTCATTCCAATGTAAGTAGAAACTTCCCATGTCGGTGTAGGAGCCAGTTTCATCATCCTGCCTCTTAAGGCATTTGGGCTTGGATCCATCTCAAGTCCTGGGTTGGAAATTCCCATGCCTATTTCCTTTACGCAGGTGTGTCTCATCAGGAAGGGAAGATGGTATTTCCTGGAGATGCATACTTCTTGGACCCCCCCAAAATGTGAGGAAACTTGGTACAGGCTCTTGTTGGCGTGCCTGTTTTGTATATTAATGACAGCGTCCTGTCTAGCACCATTTGGACGTTCTTTATCGGCAAAGAAAGCCTAGATAGGCTGCGACTCTTCATGAGGTAGTAAATTGCAGAGTGGAGACCCGAGGCTTTAGCACCAGACCACGTGGGTTTAAATAGGCCAAATGAGAACCATAATAGTGCCTAACGTACAGACTAATAAGAAAGTTGAATTTGCCAACATAGGTTAAGTGCCCATCATACTACCTGAGCTGAATTAAGTACTTGATAAATGTTGATGATCAACCCTCATACTCCCGTGTAAGCAAATACATTTAAAGAAGAGAAATTCTATCCATTCTGAATGTTTTAGCGTCACTCTGACTAGTGTTATTCAATCATTGTCATTGGCAATACAGATGTCCTATTATTGTTCTTTTGTTGTTATTCAAGAAGCTTTAAAATGTATATGTCTATATATACCTTTATGTTAGAATCACACACACACACACACACACACACATTCTATAATTATGCTATGCCTATGTATTATATATACTTTGATTCTAAATATGTATATGTACATATATATGTATAAGCATCATTACACTTTTTTCATTTACAGAGGAGAAATATTTTTAAAGACCTGTGTTCTTTTTTTTTTTTTTTTAACGCTTATTTTTGAAAGAGAGATAGAGAGACAGAGCAAGAGTGGGGCAGGGGTAAAGAGAAAGGGAGACACAGAATCCGAAGCAGGCTCCAGGCTCTGAGCTGTCAGCACAGAGCCCGATGCAGGGCTGGAACTCGAACCGAACCGTGAGCTCACGACCTGAGCCAAAATCAGACGCTTAACTGACTGAACCACACATGTGCCCCATAGAGGAAAAACAATGACCAAGAAGTTAGAGGATTTACCCCGAAGACGCACAGTTAGTGATGGATAGAAACAAATTCTCCATCTCAGAACACAATTGGTTTCATGCAAGTTTTCTCCTTTATGTTTATACGGAGGGTGATTGCTAACAGCAACATAAGTGCAAACCCTGGCCCTTCAGACACTTCTAGCAGACATGAGCAGACCTCCATGGGGTTTCCCCTCCCTGTTCTCCAAATAGCCCTCAACGAAACTACCATCAGTTTACGTCAGTACTCAAGCAACAAGAAGTCTATTTGCCACCCATAGTCTAGATCAGGTGTTGGTGCACATTTTCTGAAAAGAACCAGTCAGTAAATATTTTTGAGTTTGCAAGCCATATGTTCTGTGTGACAACTAGTCAACTCTGCCTTTGTAGTGTGAAAGCAGCCATAGGTGATAGATATGTAAATGAGTAAAGGAATTAGCAAGGCCGCACATAGCCTGCAAGGAGTTCGAGATGGCTCCCCACCCCCCCACCCTCAGATGATCTCTGAGGAAAGGATCCAAAACCAATATTCCATGATGATTCCTAGCCACCAAAAGACTCAAAGCTTGCAAAGCAGGCTTCTGGCATACCCTGGCCAGAGCGATAAGCGTTACTCAAAGTACAGGTTTTTCATGGTTGAGAATGTAAATAAGGTGAAGTTTCACAAATCATGAGTTGCAAGTAACAGAACCCTCAAATCAAACTGGCTGAAATGAAAGAAAATTGCCTGCCTTACTAATTGAACAGACAAGAGGCAGAGCTGTCTAATTTCAGGCCTGGATTGATTCAATAGTTAAAAAAAAAAATAGTGAGCAAATAAAGAAATAAAGCAAATAGAGCACTAAATCAGAAAGAAATAACATCAATTACATTTCTGCCACAAAAGAGGAATTTATACACTAAAGAAATACTACAATAAAGGGAAAATGAAAGTGCTGAATTACCATTACACCGACTCTGATCAAGTCCTTTTTCATTAAGAAACATGCTACCTCAAAACTCTTGGGCTGCTCTCTTCAAAAAATGCTAGGGTAAGATTAAAATGTTCTATATTATTTATGCATAAAATGGAAGACCAGTCAACTTAGAATAAAACCTGGTCTTCTCTTCATATGGAAGTATAACATTTTTATAAACTATTTATTGACATGGAAAAGCATTCATTGGTAAAATCCCAAGTCTACAGAACAAGAAAGAATAATACAGAATCATCTCAATATTGTATGTATATGTATACATCTATACCTATGCATAGAGAAAGACAGATGCACAAACAAATTGACTTCTTTTTTTTTAATGTGTATTTGTTTTTGAGAGAAAGAGAGAGAGAGAGCAGAGGAGGGGCAGAGAGAGAGGGAGACACAGAATCCCGAAGCAGGCTCCAGGCTTCAAGATGTCAGCACAGAGCCCAATACGGGGCTCGAACCCACAGACCACGAGATCATGACCTGAGCCAAAGTCCGACACTCAACCGACTGAGCCACCCAGGCACCCCGAAACAAGTGGACTTCTTTCATATCCACCTTTTCTCTCCCTACAAAACTATCCTAATCCTCTACTGGGGAATTCACACCTTCCCTATTATCAACAATCGAGTCTCAGAGGCATTAATTCCTAGAGCTAGATCCTGATTGGCTTAACATACCCCAGTCCTCAATTCAAAATATTTATTTTGTAAGTAATCATTTAGATTATAATCAATAAAATGAGACAAAATGTTTCTTTTTCTTAATGTTTGTTTATTTATTTTGAGAAAGAGAGAGAGAGATAATGAGCTGGGGAGGGCAGAGAAAGAATCCCAAGCAAGGCTCCATGCTGTCCGCCCAGAGTCAGAAATGGGGCTTGATCTTGGGAACCATGAGGTTATGACCTGAGCAGAAATCAAGAGTCGGACACTTAACCGACTGAGCCACCCAGGTTCCCCAGGAGAGGAAATGCTTTTTGAGACTTCTAAAGAGAAAGGAGTTTTCTTCTTTGCTGTTGTCTTGCCTTTTATTGTCGTTTGTTACTTTTATGGTTGCTACCATGAGAAATGCTTTCCACTTGGCTTGCATAGGAAAAGAGTGAAGTCTGAGGAACTAACAGCACCCATTTTCTAAGTATAAACTTGGAACTATGCTGTAGAAACAGAGCAGAGAAGTGGAGATAGAAAAAACAGAGTGCTGGCCACAATTCTTTTATTCCTGAACCAATCCAAGCTTATAATTCAACAGATCTATTGCCTGTCTGTTCAGTTACTTGCCAGGTATGTTCTTGTTTTTTGTTTTGTTTTGTTTTGTTTTGTTTTGTTTTATTTAAGCACATTTGATTTTAGGTTTCTGTTACTTGAAAATTATGATTTGTAAAAATCCACTTGGTTTAAATTCTCAAAATAATGAAAACATCATGTCAATTACCATACATCGATTTTCTGGTGAATCTTCGTTTTGTGAAGTGTGTCTTATTCCATGTAGGAAACGCAGTGTGAAAACATCTGTTTCCCTAAACTTCCTGAGCATATGTAGTTTTCAGACCAATTACTGCACTTGAATTATTTTACCATAGGCTGCCGTTGCGTTGGTTGAAAAGCATAAATACGACGTAGCGGTATCCTAGTATTGATGCAGGTTATTTTATAAGGCTATAAACTTCATCTTTCTTTGCCTACATAACAATGATGATAATAAAGAGTGCATGTCAGTCTCTGTGAAGTTTTCAGTAAAATCAGCGCCTGCAAATTATTTTGAAGCGCAGGAAACTTTGGATTTATGAAATATTTATGAGAAATCACATCATGTCTACAGCGGTTCTCAGCTGTGACTGCAGCATATGGTTTATAAATTGAAACAGGTGTGGGAGAACAGGTGGTCACAGCCAAGCCAGGGAAGAATTGGAATTTACCGTGGGGAAGCAACATGATAAAATACCACACGTTGAAGGCAACTTGCCGATGTGGTGGCAGCAACCTAAAAGATGCTCGCCGGGGCAAATATATATGACAGCACTTGAAATGAAAGTGTTCACCTACTCAGGTATCACATATGGAAACTGGGAAGCAGGGGGTGTCATTTCCCATGGTGAGTGAATGCAAGCGAATCTTCGTCCTGAATGTGGATAGTTTGTGCATTGATTGCATTAAAAGAGAGAAAAGTAAACACTTGCCTTTAACTTCTCTCAGTACAAAACTGGTCCAGATGAGGTCTAGAGCCATTTCATGCATGCTATCCGCGTTATTTCACAGGTTAGCACCAAACAGACTGTCCTGAATCCGCAACCTCCAAGCATGAGAAAATATTCCTTTTTTTAGGAGGCGGTGGTATAACGCCATTTTATGTCACAATCACTTTTAAGATTAACCATTTTTATTGTTTACTGAAGAAAGGTAACAGAAGATCATATTTACAAGTTTTAAACCTTCCTCCCCATTGTTGGGACCTTATTCTCTCCATTCAGTCAGAACTTAATAGTCCATTCTAAGGGAAAGGAATTGAGATACAAGGGTTTAAAAAAAAAAAAGTGTTTCTAGCTGGATTTGGAGTGAGCACTTACCCTTACATATGAGCTTTTATCACCTTCTGGAAATTCACAAAGTTCCAAATCAAATATTTTATGGGATTGTATTTAACAAGACATCCCATCAAATCTAGGGAGTACCTTCTCTTCCTTATCCTTGTTCTTGTCCATACCCTGGTGTTCATTCAAGTGAGAAGGGCATCGCTACCTCAACACATTGTGCAACATCTCGGGAAAATTGAACTACCTTTCCTGGTTTCAAATTCTTTCTCCAAGGGCACAGTCCGTGAAGCGCCTGACCGCAGCTCAGGTCATGATCTCACAGTGGTGGGTTCAAGCCTCGCGTAAGGCTCCATGCTGGCGGTCCATCCGGGGCCTGCTTGGGATTCTCACTCTCTCCCCTCTCTCTGCCCCTTCCCCACTTGTGCTTTCTCTCTCTCCCTTTCCAAATAAATAAACTCTAATTTCCTAGTTGGTCTAATGTAACTAGAAGGGTTAATTTGGGGAACAAAAGGAAACAAGTCAGAGTGGAAAGTAAATCGTCATGTACTCCACTGACTGAATGAAACACAAGAGCAGATGTAGTGGACACAAACCATCAAGTTCACCCCAAACACGCACAGGAGCACGCACACATGCGCGCGCACACACACACACACACACACACACACACACACCTGCAGTTTTGGGACTAAATAATCCTCTTTCTGACTGCTGGGGATTTAACAGCTGACAGCCCTTTTGTGACCTCTGTTCCCAACAATTGCCCCAGGATAAAGAGAGCCACCTTCCTAAAGGCAACACCCCCTTTTTGGATGCATCCCACATCCAATGAGGAAACAGCTCTGCAGGGCTCTTCCAGCTCCAGAGTTGGTCTTGGCTGGACCTCTACACAGCTTAATTCTCCCTCTACCCATTCTCGCACTGTCCGTTTTATCACAGATGTTTGTTATCGAGGGCACTACCTGATAAGTTTCCTGCACACAAATCTCAGAAGCTAGGAAACACGATCTGAAAAGTTAATGCCAGAAGGTCCAAGGAAGCAAACTGGATCACCTACTGGCCAGCTCTCAACAAGAAGCCCTTCAATGGCAGCGGGCAGAGGACTGATAGATTTTGGCACACAGTGGCAGTGAAATTTGTTAAAACTTTTTACTGCTGGGGACTGGTATGTGCTGGAAGGGAGAATGCACAGATGGAAGGAATGCACCAGTCTTTTAAGATGCGTAGAAATAGTATTTATAAAGGCAATGGAACTGGATTACTACTTTGAGGGAAATTGATGATTCGGAAAGAAAGAAAAAACATGAACACCTAAGGGTAAGCAATAAAATCCTAAGAGATCTTTGGCAATATGTAAAAATTGTCCCATCTTATAAAACCGGAGGACAGAAAACTCAAATTTAACTTAAAAGTAGCAGAGGGCACCTGGGTGGCTCAGTCAGTTGAGCATCTGATTCTTGGTTTCAACTCAGATCATGATCCTAGGGTCATGGGATCAAACCCATGTCAGGCTCTGTGCTGAGCATGGAACCTGCTTAAGATTCTCTATCTCCCTCCTACTGCCCCTCTCCCCCACTCATGCTCTCTCTCACTCTTTCTCTCTCTCTCTAAAATAATATAAAATAATAAATACATTAATTAATTAATTAATTAAATTTAAATTTAAATTAAAGCAGAAACTCAGAGAAGGTTGAGAAAGTTGAGTTCTTATTCCCAGCGGGTTTGCTGTTCCAATCGGGTTTCCATGTAAAATACGGAGAGCTATGGAGTTGAGTAAAAGAACATGTTGTCCCTATGAGCAAGATAGAGATATGAGAATATTTCTCAATCTATGCAAACAGAGGAAATCAGGGACTGATGATCAGGAAATTGAGAGTAGCTGTCCCAGCAAAAAGTTGCAGTACTTGGCCTAGTTTCTAAATTCGAGCCCATTTTGGGGCCCGATAAACATGTACTGAAGCTGTCTAGTTTCCAGAAGGAAGGACCTTACAACACTATGACAAGAATATGTGGCCATCATTCCCCTGTTCCTTTTTCAAAGGCACCTACAGAACTGACTTCAGAAATTATGTAGTAGGGAAAGCAGAATACCCAATGATACTGAGGACTGTCATATACAAGGTCCAAACTGGCATTAATAACCAAGGACCTAAAGTATCATCAAGCCCTTGTGTTAGAGTAGAGGGTTATGGAGCCCAGATAATACGTGGAATCTTGGCCCAGTCTGGTTCACGGTGGGTCCATTTCATCCATGAGCCCCCCTGGTAGTCATTTCCCTATACAAATGTAGTTTACTATGTCCCCAAATATAAAATGCAATGGATATATTTGATAGTTAGCAGATCTCACATTGACTCCTTGCCCTGTGGAATAAGAGCGATCATTATGGGGATAGTCCAATGGTAGCCTCCAAAAGCATCCCTTTACCAGCCAAACAAGAAAAATTTAAAGCCATATCACGTTTTGGAGGGAATGGTAGAGATTGGTGCTATTGTGTGGGTAGTGATGCCCATTATGTCTCCACATAATTCGTCTCTCTCAAGTTCCAGGGGGATTCTGGAGGATGGCATTGAATACGGCCATCTCAACCATGTACCAACCTCAACTGCAGTTGTGTGGTGTGAGGAAAGCTTTGCTAGATCCTAGTAACACAACCTTAGGTACAGAGTATGCAACCAGGGATCCTGCCAACATATTCTATTCTATCCCTGTCAAGAATAAAGACCAGAAATAGTATTCCTAAGTGTTCACTTAGAATAGATAATAGTAGACAGGTATCCCCTACTTTCCAAAAGTTCACACGATGCCATTTTGCTTTGACAAAATACCTACATTAGTCCCTACGTTCACTAACTGAATGAAGTTCAGAAAATATTTGTATTTTATGTAAAAGGGTAAAAAGCGAAAATAGCATTCAGTGTTAGTTTTGCAGCTAGCCATTATAGAGGAAGCCCACACCAGGAGCCACAAGAGTGGCACCCAAGCTTATTCCCTGGGAACTACATTCAGCATCTCGACATCAAGCTGCCATAGCTATGAGCTGTGTCTGTGAGCCTCTGAGCTTTAGTTTGATTTCCTTTGTGCATCTGTTAGCAAGATATGTTGTAAGGTACCAGAAAAGCCTAAGAAGCGTTCTTTTTGGAGTCTGGGAACACTAAAAAAAAATCCCATATAAATTTTTTTGCTTTACAGAGTGGAAATCTCACAAATAAATGACTTTATTCTAATGAGACCAGATGGAGAAGAAGTGACAAGAGGTCAGAATTCTTGGCAGGCAAATATACTGCAGGTGATATGAGATAATTCTTGTGAATATTTGGAGGTGGGCTATATTAGCGAGGCTTAGGAAAGTTCTGGAGTTCTGGGGCATGCCACAACATCATCTCCAGTATAAAGGATAATGCTTGTTATACTCTTGGGTTGTAGAGGTAGGATATTTCAACTCTGGGAATACTATTCCAATCCATAAATGCGCCCAACTTTGAGGAAAGCCTAGAAGGAGTATGCTCTCGGACTGTGGTGCACGAAGACCTGCCAATATGACCAAAATGATCATGTGACCTAGAAGAATAGTACTAGAGGTATCTGTGTTGGGAAAAAAGGGTTGTGTGTGGCATTAATGGCAAGGCCTAAAAGAAGAATTGGTATAAAATGTTAAAATTCTGGATAAAGGGAGAGAGAGAGAGAGAGAGAGGAGATTTATTGCAAGAAACCAGCTTATATGACTTTGGGGGCTGGCTATCAGACCATCAGGAAGGATAACTCAGAACTTTCAGGCAGAAGCTGTGGCTTCAATCCTCCAGGAGAATTTCTTCTTCCCCAGGGAACTCTCAGTTCTGCTTTTAAAGCCTTTGAATTAATTAGATCTAGCACACCCAGATTATCTAGGATAATCTTTTTTACTTAAAGCCAACTGATCATAGATGTTAATTACATCTACAAAATACTCCCAAAGCTACAGCTAGATGAGCATTTGATTGGATAATATGGGACTGTGGCCTAGCCAAGTTGATGCATAAACTGACCATGAAGCTTGGCTTTTGCCAGGCCCACTGCTTCATAAGGTCAAGTGTGTCTAACAGTAATCCATTACAGTATAGACATGCTTCATTCAGAATTACCCAGGAGCAGGTGACCAGGACCTCTATGTCATCCACCACTATTTAATCAGCATCTCACATTTAAAGGAATTTGCCTGTAATCCCACTGTGGCTCTAAAAAACATCAGTGGGGGGAAATTCTCTCATTGGATAATTATTTGGATGGTTGACCTGAGCATTTGCTTTATGTAGAAAGAGATGTGTCCACTTTTTACAATGTATATAGACTTAAAAACATTGGTGGGCAGCTTGGCTAAGGAAGAAGGGACTTGGAAGGTTTGAGATGAGAGCACGATGAAGTCTGTGACTTCTGACATATGGGAAATAGGCATGAACTGTGACCATTTTTCTATCACATGTCAACACATATCAGAAAATATCTACCCTAGAAAAGCACTAAACAACCAAATAGATTAACTGAGTCAGTTGTCAGCATCCATGCACTGTCCATCAGCCACCTCGGTGCTGGCACACTGTGCCCATGAACTGAGTAGCCATGGCCACCATGGATGTTTGTGTCTAAGAACATGGGTTCCCTCTGTCACTGCTGCTGCTAAAAGTCCAACTGCCAGCAAATAAGACAGATACTAACTCCCCAATATGGCATGATTTCTCCACGAGTCCAGACAGCCACTTGGTAAAAAAGACTGACTCCATTAGACGTATTCTACTCTAGAAGGAGCATCAGTTCTTTTTGATTGACACAATACATATACTGAGTATGATTTTGCCTTTCCTTCCAGAAGGGCCTAATCCAGCACCACTATTCAAAGACTAACGGATCACTATTCAAAAACTAATAGTCTACTATCACAGGATGTTAAATACCTTTGCATTAACCAAAGAGTTGGACAGGGGCACATCAATGTGGAATCCAGGTTCCTATCACATGCTTTACCACCTTGAAGCTGCCACCTTTCCAATGATTGCCCTCATCTAAAGAGAGTCACCTCCTTTCTAAAGGAGGCCATACTCCTCTAGTATGACCACTCCTCTAAAGAGAGGTCATACTCCTTTCTTAGGGCAGCCTTTAGTCTGTGCAGGAATACAAAGACCCATGGGCTGGCTAAAACTTTATTGTTACTCATCACAGCCCAACATCTTCCCCTTGCCCAATCTTGCTTTATTTATTCCTTCCTCATCATCGGTGATTCTTTTTTTTTTTTTTAATTTTTTTTTCAACGTTTATTTATTTTTGGGACAGAGAGAGACAGAGCATGAACAGGGGAGGGGCAGAGAGAGAGGGAGACACAGAATCGGAAACAGGCTCCAGGCTCTGAGCCATCAGCCCAGAGCTAATCATTGGTGATTCTAAGAGTGACACTGAATAACGTTGCTGCATGTAAATTTCTGTCTCAAAGTTTGCCTCCTGGAAAACCCAATCTGCTACAGTGGACCTATACAAAACTACCTAACCTACTCATAGGAAAAAAAAATACTTAGCCTCTAAGAAATAGATCTTATGTTAAGTGTTCTTAACATAAAAAGGTAATATGACAATAATAATTACGAAGGCAGGAGGAGGAAATTTTTGGAGATGATGGATTTGTTTATGGCATAGATTATGATGATGTTTCCCAAAAAAGAGCCTTAAAATTTTAAATAAAGTATTAATTCTTTTAATTAAAAAAAAAACTAGCAAATAACTTTGTCGTGTTGTTTGCTTACAGGTATAAACAAGTTATTCTCTTAGTAGGCATGAAAAATAACATGCAATCTTCTACAAAGAAAGTAATTTGTAAAGTAGTATCCTTTAAAATATTAGTTTCATGAGGAGTAAATTATCAAATTTTTGAATTTAAAACACATTAGACATTGATTAGCATCTACAAGTCCCAGGACTGGGGTCATGCAAATGTGTAAACTAAGCCTTTATGCAGCACGTGCACACACAGGAAACCCCTGCAAAAATAAAAATAGTTACAACTTATCGACTATGTAACATGTGTCCATCAATATCACCTAAAAGTGTTACATAAATCATATTATTTATTCTTCCGGGTAACAGTGAAATATATGAGAAAGTTGAGGATCCGGGGCGCCTGGGTGGCTCAGTCGGTTAGGCGTCCTTCTTCGGCTCAGGTCATGATCTCACGGTTCGTGAGTTCAAGCCCCGGGTCGGGCTCTGTGCTGACAGCTCAGAGCCTGCTTCTGATTCTGTGTCTCCCTCCCCTCAGCTCCTCCCCTGCTCACACTCTGTCTCTCTCTCAAAATAAATAAAGATAAAAAGAAAGAAAGAAAGAAAGAAAGAAAGAAAGAAAGAAAGAAAGAAAGAAAGAAAGAGAAAGTTGAGGATCAGAAAGGTTATACAATTAGCAAGTAGCAGAACTGACATTATAATTGCAGTCTGCCAAAATCTGAACCATGCTTTGAACTCTTACACAGAAAATGTAATGAGAGAGAGCAATACAATAAAAATAATTAAAATAGAAAACCCAGAAAACCATGATTAGGTTATTGAATAAAATTCACAGTTGAAAAAAAAAAATAATTGAAATATATACACTCTGCAATCCAACAGAATACAATGTACACTTGTATATACAATTCAGTTTATGAAGTTTATGAATTATTTTTCAAAATTTGTCACAAGAAGCCTTTTATCTTCCAAAGACAAAAGCAGAGGTTCGTAATTGCTTTTACCAGTAATTTATGTACTTGGAGGGTTTTAAACTCAGCATCTCAAAAATAGTCACATTTTGATATATTGTGTGCTTGCTGAAATATTAATTCTTTGAACACCCAGTCTAAATTTTCACCAGCCAATTAACATCATGCTACGAACTTGCATCTCTCTCACAGCTGAAAAATAAACAAAATTTATCACTCATTTACTTCCTACTTCAAATAAACTAAAATATGCTTCTTGAGACATGTTTGTTGGGTCCAAAGGTCTCTTATGACTTAAGTTAAATAATGTCTCTAGAGACTGAACAAAAATGTTTACTAAAACTCAGATGTCTTTATAAAAACCCTAAAGTGTTTTTGGGTTTTCATGCAATGGCCTTGAATTTCACACTTCACAAATGTGTGGTAAACACATTGCAATCTAAAAGAATACCAAGCGTATTTCAACCATTGTTAACTCTTCACAATCTTTCCTTGTGTGTATAAGGCAGAATATTATAGGTGACAAGCCACCATCATGAATAATTCTTGGCTGCTGGGGGTTGTGTTTTGATTGTTTCAATGGTTAGTTCTTCACGATGAAGAAGTTAAGTCATGGTATCCCTACTAATTTATGATGATAAGTTACTCCAAATTCTACGGTTTGATCCAATGATAATTCGGCAGTTTTTTATTGAATTATTTTACTCCAGGTGCTCTCCTGTAAGTTATGGGTAAAATATTGAAAAAACTATGCAAGTCCTGCCTTCGTTAAGATTATGTTCTAGTTTGATGGAGTGGTAGAAAATAAAGGAAAACTCAAATTTCAGATTCTGAGGAGGACCTACAGTGACTATAAGCATGGTGATGTGGAGAAAACAAGGTATTAATTGACTTCAATCTTAATCTGTTCTGAATTTTAAGTTCTACTTTTATATCCAAGAACTCACACCGGAAATTGTCACCTTTGAAACCTCACTCTGGATACCCTCGAGTAGTATTTTTTCTTTAATTTTTTTTTTAACGTATATTTATTATTGAGAGACAGAGAGACACAGAGCATGAGCAGGGGAGGGGTAGAGAGGTAGAGGGAGACACAGAATCCAAAGCAGGCTCTAAGCTCTTGAGCTGTCAGTACAGAGCCCGACACGGAGCTCGAACTCACAAACTCTGAGATCATGACCTGAGCCGGAGTCGGTTGCTTAACCAATTGAGTCACCCAGGCGCCCCACCCTCAAGTAGTATTTTAAGGTGACACATGAGTCGTTTATTACTTTGCTAGTGACTATGTAAAATAGTATAGACTGGGTGGCTTAAACAACAGACATTTATTTCCTCACAGTTCAGGAGTCTAGAAGTTCAAGATCGAAGTGCTGGCAGGGTTTGTTTCTTCTGGGCCTCTCTCTTTAACTTCCAGATAGCCACTTCCTCTTGGGTCCTCACACAGTTCTTGCTCTGTGCACACATATCTTTGGTGTCTCTTTTTGTGTGGCGAAATTTTCTCTTCTTACAAGACAGCAGTCAGATTAGATTACAGCATGCCCTAAGGGCTTCATTTAACTCAATCACCTTGTTAAAGGCCCTATCTCCAATATTTTGAGGCCCTAGGGGTTAGGGCTTTAGCGTATAAATTTTGGGAGCGGATACATAATTCAGCTCACAGCAAAACCCGATGGGGGTTTTTGTTGTTATTATTTTTGTTCTGTTTTTACAATCAAGCAGAAGCACTTCATGAAGGATAGGGGGATAACAGGGGATTTAGTGGAAGTGAGGAATACCAGGAACAAACTCATGCGTGCGTCAGCACAGAAAATCAGACTTTTCAAAGACATTCTATGTTTATTATTCTGTACGTTTTTTGCAGCTAGCATTTGGCTTGAATGATGTCAGACACATAGTCCCTGAACGTCTAAAGTTTAGGTCAAAGTCAACATGGAGGCATTTCAGCTATCGAAGTAGCCTTCACCATATACAACGTCAACTGGTCAAGTTAGAATGATAATATGAATCAATCCTTATCTTTAAGCAGGACCAAGTCTGAGCTAACACTTGTTACTTAGGGTATTTTAGAACCGAAAGACCCTGGAGGGTCCTAAAGCTTAATGATTTCCAAATTGTACTCTGCAGCTCCCGCAGAGGAACCTTTCTCAACCCCCATGAATTAGAGAGTTCCACAAATTATCTCTTTTACATATTGGGATTCTAAGTGAGCTTCAATTTGAAGATATAGCCCCATGGTTAGTCGTCCAAAAGCATGCAATGGTATGAAGCCATTGAATGTTCCAGTAGCCTTGTTTTACTACCCAGGAAATTGTGTCCCAGAGAAGTTGGCTGGCTATCTAAATTCAGACAACTAGAAAGAAAAAGACCCAAGCTCAAAATTGAGGTTTTTCTTAAGTCTTAATGCTAATCCAATGTTTATTCAATTCTACCGTTCTGCACTTCGCTCTGTTACAGAGGTGAAAATGGACCAACGTCTTTTGGAGGCACCTGTAACTATACTAGGAGACATGTGTGGATGTGTGCATGCATGTGCACACGTCCATATACATGTGTATAAACATGTATGTAAATATTGTATACACATTTATATACATATGCATATATTTATATATGCTTAGATGTGTAACTAAATATTATACACTCATGTTATAATGCTTATAACACTATGAGTTTGGAGGGACCCTCTCTGTTTTACAGATGCAGAACCTGAAGCTCAGAAAGATGAAATAACCCTCCCTAGAATACAGGCAGTGATTAGAGGTAGCGGCAGAGTTATGATTTGAAGTCAGAACTATCTGACTTCAAAGCCCACATCTTGTTTCTCTTTCAATATATTACCTCCTCAAATGATAAAACTCCAGTTCTCAGGTTCCGGTTACTTTTTGGATGTGACTCTCTATATGGCACAAGCATGAGCTGTGTTTCTGTAATTATGTGATGCAAATAGGATTTAAACCAGTTTTCCCCACTTTCGAAACTACTTTCCAGAATAGTTCATGGGTGTTGACCTCAACTAGTTGAACCAACTAGCCGAAATATAAATAATTTTCCAACACATTAAAACAGATAAGATAGCTCCTGATCCAAAACTTTCCACGTTCTCAGTAACACAAAGTCAAGACTCTTAAAATAGGACAGTTCCAGCTGGTTTTAGGCCAAACTTCCAGCTTCACAACCTGCCCAATTTACAAGGCAACATTGTTCATAAGAAACATTAATACCGAGTACCAAGTTCATCATTCGTAAACGAACTGATGCAATACTCAGCTGGCCATATCAGAACCCCTGGTGAGACTTTCAAGCCAAGTGATGAAGCAATAGGAAGGAGAGTAGGAAGCAACAAGCGAAACCAGAGGAGAAGGGGTTGCCATCTGGCCTGTCTGATGTCTCCTTCATTCTCCCATGACCATGGCTGCTTGATGGAGTGAAATAAGCTGGAGGGAATTGGGGGAGGGGCCACGGAGAAATGAAAGGTCACATTCCCTACGCAAGGGACTCACTCCACTGGTTTGTGTATCTCCTGACGTTGAAGGGTTAATGATCACTGAGTTATACATGGGGCCAGCACACCTGTGAGAGGGATTGGTGCCAGGCGGGTCAAGCATAGAGAGTGTGTAGAAATTGACGGTCACAAATAAACAGAGCAAAACAAAAGAGAATTAAGTGGTAGGTAATTTGTTCTCAATGGGAGGGATTAGAGCAGGGAGAAATGAATTCCAAATCCATGCATCATCAGTTATTGGCTATTTTATGACAGAAGTAGGACCTGATGAATTTATACTTGACTCTGAGTTTTAATCTTTTCATGAAGTAGAGACTCTTTTCACACATTACATATAGGAAATATTAGAGTTATGTCAGTGTTTCTCAACCTCTGCATTAAATCCACATGAGGCCACATAGTTCTTTGTTGTGAGGAACTGTCCTGCACATTGTAGGATGATTGGCAGTATCCTTGGCCGCGACCACTAGATTCCACAAGCAACCCCCTACAGTCTTAGCAACCAAAAATGTCTCCAGAAATTTCCCCTGGGGGAAAAACTCACCCCTGATTGAGGATCACTAGTCTAGGTCATCCAAATCAATGAGCATACAAAGTGTTCCAACCACAATCAAATTGTCCACCCATAGCAAATCGGAGCGTAATAATAATATATACCCTACTAGGTATTTATGTGTTGGCCTGATGGCTCATTAGGCTAGAAAAACATTGAGTTTGAGTTTAGCAATGGCACCCATATTCATTTCCAGAGCTAGACCGTCATAGGTAATGAATAAAGTAGATTCTCTCCCAAGAGAAAATTCACTGTGTTTGTCCTCTTCTTTCATAAAACAGGAAAAAGACAACTCACTGAGGTATGATATGGGCCCAAATTTTGATATTTCCATCCTCTATCCTCTTTTGGATCTCTCTTTCTCTCTCTCTCTGTTGAAAAAAAAAAATGAAGAATTTTGTATAAATAATAGTTTCATTTGTGCAATTTGCGTCCTTGGCAGCCAAATCAGGAAGTTAATATTACAGGATTTTTCTAAACCTTATACAGCCCTACCTTCTCACTTTTCAAAATTAACTTTATAGTTGTAATATCTCAAGAGTCTGTTATGGTTTGTATATATTTTAATTTTTTTATTATATCTTTACTTACTAAAAAAAACATTCTAGGTCGACACTTTAGTTCACTGAAATTCAGATTTTTTTAAATTAAAAAATTTTTTTTAATGTTTATTTATTTTTGAGAGAGACAGAGACAGAATGCAAGTGGGTTAGGGGCAGAGAGAGAGCGAGACACAGAATCCGAAGCAGGCTCCAGGCTCTGGGCTGTCAGCAGAGCCGGATGCGGGGCTCGAACTCATGAGCTATGAGATCATGACCTGAGTCGAAGTCAGACACTCAACCGACTGAGCCACCCAGGCGCCCCACAGATATTTTTATACTCAGACACATGGAGGCTTTCAGCACAACAAGGTGAATTCAACAGCAACAGCCAAAATACGTCCTGTGCAATGTGAAAATGATCTGCCATGCGGGAACACTCTCAATACAGGGAAATGTGTCTCTGCTGACATATAGATAGCATTTTAAAATGTTCACAGAACCACTCTTCGAAAATGTTCATGCTAGCACATATTTTTAATTATTCTTTAATGTTTAGGAGAAATAAATGCGTGCAATAATATTTTGTTGATTTCTTAAGTCAAAATGGCAAATGAAATTTTGTTAATGGGAAAAAAATTCAATAACATTTTGTTACATACCTTTATAGAATGCCGTCGCTTAATTTGCTGAATGAAATAAGGCAAATGAAACCTATGAGTTACCTTACCCTAAGGTAAATGCAACCCAGTGAAAGTCAAATACAATGTGCTTATTTCTAATATGAAATGAAACCAAATTTTGAGTCTATGTGTGAAAATGGTTTCTATGAGGGAAAATTTTTACTGAATAGCTTGCAATTGCCAGGTAGAGCAATAGATATATGTATATGTGCATGTATGTGTGTATGTGTATGCACATACATGCTTATTAAGTATATCAAGGTGAACTTATGAGAAGTAGTATTTGATGACGGTGATTGACTCTCACCAAATGTGAGGGTTTTTTTTTTTCTTTCAGGACAAACATTGAGACTACATTTCTAATGCTTCCTGACAAGATTCAGTCTTGTGTTTGAGTTTTGTCCAAAGGTGTACAGGCAGAAGTGTTGAGGTTCTTAGAGAACTTGCCCATAAAACTTCCTGCAGAATTCCCTCTTTTGGCTCATTGGCTGGCTGGATGCAATGAATCCAGAAGACTAAAACCAAAAGACCACAGAACGCCTAAATGGAAGAAACCTGGGCTATGAATGACCGTGCGCCCCCCACCCCCCCAACTCCCTACTGTATTAAGTTGTGATGGGAACAAGAAACACACTTTTGTTCTGTTGGTCAGCTGAGATGTGGGGTTATTTCTTAGTGGCCTCTGGAAAATGCTGCCAGTGCCTTGTCCATGTCCCCAGCCTTTACCACGTAAGAGATCTCCAGCCTGACTTCTAACTGCCCAAAATTTGCATTTCTTCTTTTCTTTTCTTTTTTCTTTTCTTTTTTTTCTCCTTTCTTTTTTTCTTTTCTTTTCTCTTTTCTTTCCTTTCCTTTCCTTTCCTTTCCTTTCCTTTCCTTTCCTTTCCTTTCCTTTCCTTTCCTTTCCCTTCCTTTCCGTTCTTTTCCCTTCCCTTCCCTTCCCTTCCCTTCTTTTCCCTTCACTTCCCTTCCTTTCCTTTCCCTTTCCCCTTCCCTTTCCTTTTTGTTTCCTTTCCTTTCCTTCCCTTTCCCTTCCTTTCCTTTCCCTTCCTTTCCTTTTCTTTTTCAAACAGAAGGTTGGCCACCAAAAACTTCCTGCCCAGAAATTCTATGGAATTAACAACCCCATCTCCCTAGAACCTCTCAACCAATGACAGCTGGAATTTTATACAAAATTCTCCCTCTCTGTGGACCCTTCTGTGGGATACCTCTGAAGCAAGTCTTACCCCCGATCCCTGAATTTCCAGAGCAGGATTAAGCTTTAGTGACCCAGTGTGGCTGCTGGCTAAATAATACCCTTTGCTGGATGCCTGCCACCCCTACCTCTTGTATCCTTGCTCCTCTCCAGACCACATACACTCAAATCCTTGCCTGGAGTCTGCTTTGTGAAAACCCAAACTAATGCAAACATTTAACCATTCCAGACAGCTATAGAGTTTTATATCCGGAAACACATGGGACCAATATGGCCTGAAACTCTCCCTTCCTAGCTTTATAGTCAATGGTATTTTAATAGCATTGTATGGTGACAGATGTTAGCTACACTAATGGTCAATGAGCATCACATAATGTATAGAGTTGTTGAATCACTATGTTGTACGCCTAAAACTAACACAATATTGTGTGTGAACTATACTTCAATTCAAAAAGAAATTCTCTAAAGGTTCGCATTTTCTCTGAAACATATGAGCAATAATAGTAATTATTTAATAGTGTAGTTATAAAGACTAAGGGTGATAAGAATGATAACTTTATAAGGTGTCTAGTATTCAGTGAATACTGGCTAAATAAATTATGTTATTGTTTTCATAGCTACATAGTTAAATAGTGGTGAACGTGGTATTTGAACTCAGTGGTATCTTGCTCGTAAGCTAGAATACTTTTCCCCACGTTATGCTAACTGATGATAACCATGCATTACCTAAAGTCCTTTCTGAAATGTCTTAGTTCACTTTTACTTTTTGTCCTTTGTATCAAAGCTGTGCATGTATATAATTTAGAGTCAGTTTAACAATGTTTGTCTTTAGAAAGAGTAACTGCCATCCATCCCCCAGCTTGATCCCCCCTCCCCAAAGACAACCACTTTGATTCTATTGGGTTCTAATTCTTTTGAAATTTACCTTTATTTACTTATAGGGCATGCCTATATTGCTATCTAATGATTTTGTGTTAAGCATGAGCTATTGACGTCCCATAATGGAGAATGAGGTTTCAGCTGCACCCATCGCACATACACATCCTTCTCATGTCCCCTTCTCAGTCTCACAACATAGCCATGCTATGATTTCATATTTACTCAATATTAACCTAACAATGCCTATGTAAAGCTATTCATAATCAAACCACATTGGTTAGCTTACTTTTCAACATAATCACTGAGTTGATCCCAAACTGTCTATTGTCCAATTGTTTTCTCTAATGACACAGGAGTCCTATCCATCACATCTTCTTAGAGAAGACTCACATGGGTGTCACCTGCTGTGCATTATCTTGATAGACTCCTTGCTAAGGAGAGTTCACAGGTCTCTCTTTTCACCTTTGTTCTGAGTATTCCTTTTACTTGCTTTTTCTGTATATAAATGACCGATTTTCTGTAGTCAGTCCCTTTTTCTTTTTTGTTTTACCTTTTTTGTTTTGGTTTAATACATCTATAGTAGTTCTCTGATGAAGGACAACTGGGTGGTAAATATAGGTACAGGTATAGGTATAGGTTTGGATGCAGATTTAGATTCAGATTTTATATGTATGTGCCTAGAGTTAATTATTCTGTGCTCATGCCATATTGATAATTTCACTGGGAATAGAACTCTAGAATGTGTATCTTTTTCCTTCCAAATTTGAAGTGTACATTTTCTCCAAGCTTTTAGCTTGATATCCTTTTTATTCCTCACCATTTTTGTGCGAATTATTTCTTTGTTGTGGTTATAATTGTTTTATATTCTTCCATTTCAGCTGATAAGATTATCTCTTTTCTTCAAAGTTTTGACATTTCATCATAATATACTCGCGTGGGTCAAATTTCTAATTTTGTTTTGCGCACTTGGTCTCTTGCAATATTCAATATTCAAATATTTCAATCTGGAAATACATGGCTTTCCTTTTTCCTGGACATTTCCTTCTCTTGTTTTGTTGATTATTCTTTCTTCCTCTGTCATTTGTTTGTGTGTTTGTTTGTAATGCATTTATTCATTTTGAACCTCCTTGACTAGTTCCATAATTTTCTGATCTCTCATTTCTTATTTTCTACCATCAATCTATCGAGTAGCTCTACTTTTTAGTACATTCCATAATTTTATAGTTTATAAAGTCTTCCGTTCCTGAAGATACTATTTTTTTTAAGTTTTATTTCCGTAAACAGACTATTTCCTCCAAGTAGATTTCTCTTTCCATGTGTGTGTGGATTTTATCTTTCCTAGCGAGGCTTTCTTCGCTTGTGTGTGAATCTTGGGCTGCACCCTCAGACTTAGATGTGGGAGATTACAAAGATGACTGAGAGCAACCAGAACATCAGTAAGATCATTCTTCTATGGAGAATTTAGAGTTTTGCTCTAGTATCCATCAGAGTCTTGGGCAATGTTCTTTCCAGAGAGAAGCAACTTGGAATTTGTGTTATTAGCTCCCATCAAACTGTTTATGGCTGGTCTGCCATCTACTCCAGAAACGTTCTATTTTACTTCCTCCAGAGACTAAGCATTTAGTCCTTTGAAAGTAATAGAGGGTGCAAGAATTGCGCTACACAGAATGATGGCAAGGACGTGGGTATCCAATTTCTTTAGGCAACTTTTGACCAATCCTACTATGTTCAGCTCTTTATCCCACTTGTGGAAGCTATCTGGCATTGTGAACCCTCGAACCTTCTGGTAGTCCTGCAGTGTAAGTCAGTGCTCAAGTTTCCTATTGCTGGTTTAGAGTTCAGTGTTTTGAAGTCCGCCATATTATTTTGTACTCATTTGTGCATTTTCTAAATTCCATGATCATTTTGAAATGTCTCTTTTCCTTCTCTCTCATTCTTGTGCTTTTATTTTTACGAAACTATGATTTAGTAATCATACTATGAATTTCACGTAGTTTCAAGAAGGTGGGGAAAGATTCATAAAATAATACACCGTCTTTAGGGGGAAGGTCTGCTTGAAACTTCAGACGAAATGTTTTTACAAGAGAAGTTGGTATAAAAATGGTCTACCTCTAACCCTAGCCTATAATTATCATTGGAAGTTTAGAGACCACATTAGTCTGTTTCTACCACATCATTAATTCTAAAAGTATTTTTAACGTGACTTCAAGAATGCGATACAACCCAGATTAATAGAGAACTCCACATACACACACATGCACACACATAATTTATCCATCATGGCTTAGGAATTTTAGTGGTTCTCCTTCCTTAATACGTAAAGGCCCAGATCTGACAATTAAGGTCTATTACGTTCATGCTTCTCCAGGAAAATGGAACTGCTCATTTTCTTCCATGGTACCTAAAATATTCCAGCTTTATGACTGTGTCAATGAGTTTCCTCCATTTTAAAAGATATTTCCGGGGCACCTGGGTGGTTCAGTCGGTTGGACGTCTGACTTCAGCTCAGGCCATGATCTCGCAGCTTGTGAGTTCGAGCCCTGTGGCGTCGGGCTCTGTGATGACAGCTCAGAGCCTGGAGCCTGCTTCAGATTCTGTGTCTCTCTCTCTCTCTGCTCCTCCCCTGTTCACTCTCCCTCTCAAAAATTAATAAACATTAAAAAAATGTTAAAAAAAGATATTTCCTAGTGAAATTATTGAAAACTCTTCTGGAAGCAGTCTTTTCCAAACGTGAACTCAAACATCAATATATCTTAATAAAAAATGTTAAGATTATTTTATGCATCTTCGTCTCCTTGAGAACAGGGACCATGTTTTATTTAGCTTTTAATTTCTAAATCTGTCCCACATCCAGCACGTAGGGAAAAAATAGCATAAAAGTTATCTTCAGTAAATTAATGGAATAACATGCTAGTCACAACGTGTACATCAAAATTGTTTTTCAAGGATTGCTACCTACCTAATTCTATACACATTCCCCAAAATTCCTAGTAAAAACACCTTGAATTTTACCTGGACACATGGCCAAAATGAAAATAAAGGGTGTCTTTCTTGCCCGCACTTGTAGCAGGGTGTGATCATCCAAATAAATTTTAGCAAATAAGATAAAAATTACACAGCGTGTGAGGAGATAACAAACATGAATGCCTCAAGCTAAAGAAATCCCTACAAAAATAGCTTTAATTTTTTAATAACTGTTTTTGGAGAGTTTTACATATTCTCTATTAGATATATGTGCTGAAAATATTTTTCTCTTAGTGCGTAGCTTGTATTTGTACTTGATTGATGGTGTCTTTTGGTGAACAGATACTCTTTCTGTCTTCATTAAGTCTAATGTATTAAACTTGGTTTTTACGATTAGTGCATTTTGTGTTCCGTTTAAGAATTTACCAAAGATATAAAGGTATTCTCCTAAATTTTCTTCTAGAAGCTTTTTAAAATTCATATTTAGGTATATACCTTCTAGATTAATTATTATCATTCACATGGATACTTGATTTTCTAGCACTATTTATTAAAAATTTTAGGGGCACCTGGGTGGTTCAGTCGGTTCAGTGTCCGATTCTTAATTTTGACTCAGGTCATGATCCCGGGATCATGGGATAGAGCCTCACATCAGCTCTGCAGTGGGCATGGAACCTGCTTGGGATTCTCTCTATCCCTCTCCCTCTGCCCCTCCTCACTCATTCTCTCTCTCTCTCTGTCTCTCAAAATAAATAAATAATCTCAAAAAAATTAAATCTTCCTTCCATTCCCAGTCCTACCAATTTTTCCTAGCAAGATTTCCTAACAAATCATTTTCAAATGAATCTTCATTCCATCGTCTGCTTTTTCAGAAACCAACTTAAGACAACACTTGTTCCTGAACATCAGTTCTACTAGGTGCTGCAGACAGATTTGTTTTCTTTTCTTGACCCTTTGAGGAGCATATAGTATGGCGTCTCTGTCTTAAATTGGTGGCCTTGATATGCCTGCTATCAGTCTAATAATAATTGCTCTTTTAAAGATAAACTGTCATTCCCTCCTGGTTGCTTTTAAAATGTTTTCTTTGACTTTGGGGTTTGCAGGATCACGATGCTGTGTGTGGCATGCGTGCCCATCTCCAGAAGCTTCTGAGGTTCAGTTCCAATTCTAATGGCTCTGGTTTTCATTTCTCTCTGGAAGAGTCGTACTTTCTTTCTTTCTGCTCTTTCTTTCTTGCTTTCTTTTCTTTTCTTTCTTCCCCTTCCTTCCACCCTCCCTCCCTTCTTTTCTTCTTCCCTCACATCCTTCCTCCCTTTTTCCTTCCTATCTAACTCAAGTAACATTTAATTGATTTGTTAAGCTTCTTAAACTTGAGCATCTTGTAATAGTTGGGATAAAACCTACCAACTCTTTTACAAGATATTTTTCACAGATATCTTTAGGTTTTCATTACAAAGCCATTTCCCTTCATTGGTACATTTGGTTACCTCATTTTGAAGTTTGTTTTAGATTATGAAAGCTTACAGGAATGTTTGCTGAAATAATTTGCTCAGTCTTTTCCTCAAATTATGTTTAATTGTCATTAATTCTTTTAAAATTTGTTAAAAGATATTAACAAAGTGTGTACATTTTATGAAAGTTACTACTAATGCTTTAATAAGTAGCGCAATGACTTCCTACTTTTTAAATTTTTTAATGTTTTTATTTTATTTTTGAGAGAGAGAGACAGACAGAGACAGAGCATGATCAGGGGAAGACAGAGAGAGAGAGAGAGAGAGAGAATTCAAAGCAGGCTCCAGGCTCTGAGTTGTCAGCACAGAATCTGACGTGGGGCTCAAACCCATAAACAATGAGATCATGACCTGAGCCAAAGTCGGACACTTAACCAACTGAGCCACCCAGGCGCCCCTCTATTTTTAATATGTATGTCACATTTTTGAATTGAGAAGGCTGCTGGTATTAAATGTATGATGTTTGCTTTACAAATGTTATTTATGCAGTATTTCTAAGTACTAGTGGGTTTGATTCTGGAGGGCTTCCATTCTTGTCATAAACCTAGAACCAGTGGTTCTGAATTATCTCAACTTCAAGGCTTGAGAATTGGGGCCATATTTTCATCACTAAGTCCTGTTTCAGAAATGTGAATTTTTGCATGTGATGATTTCAATAGGCTTCCCCCAAATTCTGCACTTCCACTGCTCAGGGGAAGAGAGCATCATGTTTAATTGTCACTCTTGCAGAGAAATGACAGAACTCCCCAAATATACATTAGCTAAAAGAAAGAGGCAAAGCTAGCAATCAGGGTTTCTGTCTGTCAACCCTGGGCCTTTTCCATACACTGCCTGGTTGCTCCTTTTTTTACAAGGTCATGCGTTTCTTTGGAAGTAGGTCCTATAAAAGGAGGAGGAGAAGGGAAAAAGGAAGGGAAAAAAAAAACCCTTGGGCATAAAGAAGTTTTGATTACTTGCTCAGACATTTACAGAATCCAGCTGTGTACCCCTGTTGGATCTAGCCCCAGATCTCTAGTTTGTAAAGTAATTGTAAGAAGCTCTCGGTGTTGTTTTAATAAATAGAAATCGGATATCCAAAGTATTTTTGTAAATTTTATACCCAAAAGATACTTGGTAAATGAGCTATTTTTGATACAGCATTATAAAATTATTTATATGAGTGGTTAAAATGGTATTTATAGTCGTTCTCAAAATTATTTTTGAAAGCAATGCCCTTTTGAACATTCACTTCTAGCCTGATACTCTATCCATGATAAAACAGCCGCATCATTTCAGTAACGCGTTAGCTGAGTTTTGATTCACCAGGGAATACTTTTTCTTAACCATTAAAATAATAAACTCATCTTTCTGCCTGCTTGTGAGGCCTGAGTTTTAATCTCCAAAGCATTTCAACTCAAAACGTCTTAAACACATCATGGCATTTTGCATTCTGCATCGTTTTTTCAAAGTTACTGAATGTGGTCTGATCGAGCTATGGACGCTCGATTCCCCAAATACCGTCTAGTCAGGACAATGTTCACTTTGAATTGAGAAAAAAATCAAATCTGCTCAACTTTTCACCTGCACCAGTACTTGAAGCCTGATCTCTTTTTTACAACCCTGGGTAGAGTTTATACATATGACTAGGACTTCACACAGAATTCAAAGGAGGGAGAACCAGCCCTTGATAAAGAAAACATCGATTTCCTTTTCCCAACCTCTTACAATAAAACTCACTGACTTGTTTCACTCTTGTCCTACAACAACATCATTGGCTTAAAGGCCTTTATAGATTTTTTTTTAATATAACAACCGCATCTTTCATGCTCCAAATGCCTCTGCACCTCACTTTTGAGAATCAAAAGTTCCTGCTTTGATTCTGCGATCTTTTATCTTGCTTGCCTTTTATCAACCTGCCTCTGCCATCAGCCATTCGAATCATCTGATCTCAATCTTCCCAGTCAGGTGGTACTTTTTCTCATTGTGTTTGCACTTTTAATCTTGGAGTACATCCTATTAGGCAACCCTTCTCAGACAATCACGTTTCTCACTTGGATGTTCCTCATACAGCTATTTTTTTTTTATTTTAGGAATTAACATTGGTTCCATTATGTCTTTATGTGGGTGCAAAATTTATCATTAAAAAAAAGCTTAATAGGTTTACACAGTGTCATTTTGTGAAGTCCCTTTCCTGTTCAGGCAATGGGTAAATCCAAGAATAAATTAAATAATATGTTACTCGCTTACTTGCAGCTTTATACTTTACAAAATGTTTTCAAGTAATTTGTTTTATCTTAGTTACAAGCTTTATGCACGCAGACCAGTTTATGAGAAATATTTTTAATGTCTTTTAAAGATAAAGCAACTATAATTCCAGGGTGCATGCAGCTCACCAAAGCTCTCCCTAGTAGAAGATGCATCCGATGTTAAGTTCATATTTTCTGATTCCTTATTCTCTATGCTTTATACTATACTGGCCACTGAATATCCCCATTATAAAGTACATGTTTTAAAATTTTGAGTATTGAGATTATCAATACAGATTCTCTCTTTCTTTTCTGGTCTCTGATCTTGTCTCATTTTCAAATGTAATTATACAAAGTAATAGTCTCCAGTTCTGCTCTCTCAGATTAAGACTGCCTCCGTCCACTGAACTCATTGTCCAAGTCATTAGCTTTCAAATATATTTGACTATGAACTACAGGACAAAACAAAATATACATCAGGGAGTACACACACACACACACACACACACACACACACACACATGCAAACACACACACATGCAAATACACAAGCAACTAAATTTCAGTAATACACTTACCCATGTCATGTGAATGAGTCTTCTGTTCTATTCTATTCCATTGTTTTAATGTTGGTTGCTTACTAACTTAATTTAGTATTATTCTTAATAAGGTAAAAACCTCAGTTAAAAACACTTGTCGAAATTAAGTAGATGAGAAAGATATTCACTTTAATGTAAAATATGTTTATTTCTGTATAGCATGTTATTGAATGATTGACAATTGCTTTTTTTGTTCATTTCTATATTACCAGAATTTTTAAAGCAGTTATTATTTGAAAAATAATAAATAAAGTTTCGATCAAAAGACTAAAGGAAATGATTGGGACTTAAAGATCAGAATAAGAGTATTTATTGTAAGGTATATAGTTGTTATTATTAGCCTACCAGGGATCAAGTAAAACACTACTTACGAAAACATTAACCTATTGGAGAAAAAGGAAGAAACTTGTTAAGAGTATAAGACAGGTTCTTAATAATTAATTGTTGGCTTTCCTTTCTTTACGATTCATACCCCTCATCTCAGAGCCATGATTCTGTGGTAGGTTAGGAGTCCAAACACATTTAATACCAATTACTAAGTTACAAAGGGAATCTAAATGAATTTATCACCCAATATCCCCATGATAACATCAAGGCAAAGGGAAAAAAAATTGAAATCCAAGTTAAATCCCAGTTTAGTGGGTTCCTATGTCATCTCACATAACAAGTCACTTTTTCTGGTGAAAGTCACAGCCACAGTTACAATTTTAGGGATTTTCATTTATGTGCATACACACGTGCTGTATTTTAACAACTCATTCACCTTATGTCAAAGCAGATTGTGTTTTCCTTTACTGTTTAGCCAACCTTAAACACACTCCATCAATGTGTCTTTTGCTAACTGCTTTGTTATCCCTAGATCCACAGAGTATATGTGCGTGGCACTTGCCTAGCCTCTTTCCCTCTTCAGTAAAAATAAGTAAAACAATCTAAATCATCCAGCTGTTTTTAATCTAATGGGTCTATGGGACAGTTTGTGCCCCAAGCCACTAATACAAAGCTATAGAAAGAACAACTTTTCCTTCTCTCTTCTTCCCTTTTTTTTTTTTTTTTAAATTCAAGATGTTTTATTAACTGGTGGACAAAAGTCTCGTAAACATTAATCTCATAGACATGGTTCACTGGAAGGAGCCCAGAGATTTTTACACTAAATCGGTGATGATACCTACCTAGCTGCAGGAGGATGGAAACAACTAAAGAGACATTTGGTAAATGGTTCGCTTTTTCCACTTCTGTCTTGACCAATCATTTTATGTCCAAAATTACCAACCTACAGTTATATTATATTTCACCAAATCTGGTCTCTTGGGAGAAAGTTTTCATTTCAAAACATTTATAAGATTTGATGAGAAAATCTATTTTCCATACCTGTAAAAGCTGTCCCCAGTTACTTCCAGATAACATTTGAGAGTCTGTGAAAAGAAAACACACACTTTCAAAAATATCCGGCAGCATTCTGTTGTGTGGGAATGGTATTTTCTGCCTGTGTCTTTTAAGCCGGTGTCAGATGCACAACAAAGGCGACAATAGGAGAAACAGAGGCCAGAACAATCTATTTTCCTGTGTAGGGTATTGCATTTCACTGTATGAAAGATGCCCATTGCATCAGACATCAATTTTTTTCCAAATTCTGCCTTTGAGGAACTCATTGTCTCAATTCAGCCTCAAAAGACTTGTGTTACTTCATGGTGGGAAACTTTGTTTGTTTGTTTGTTTGTTTGTTTGTTTTTAACTGAACATAAATTGCCTTAAAGCTATCAACTTCTACTTATTCTCTTCAGTCAAACTCTTTGGATGGCAATCCAAGTTATTTAAAGAGAAGCTCACATAACTCTGGGCTTTGCCTGAACCGTCTCTAGGACATGTGTCACCTCCGGGTTATACACTTCTCAGCTCCTTGAAAATTGCTATCATTTCTTGACCAATGTGAGATATTGTCAAGAAATGTGTTAATAGAGTGAGAATTGCCTCACACCTACTCTCCATATGTCCACCAGAAATATTTTTAATTCTGTTCACCCCAAACAGAGCAAATGTGGAAGTGAAAAGTGGTAAGCTACCTGCAGAATCATCTGCTGAGGAACATCAAAACCAAATAATTTATTTCCCTTCAGACCCATTCTCCAAAATACAAAAAAATTAAATAAAATCCAGTGTCATGGCATCGAGTCACAAGCAAAATAATTAAAGCCTGAACATAAGTTGATTTGATTTTTTGTCCTATTTTCTTGCTCAAAAGTTCTATGACCCTGACTGTGATTATGTCTGCATCTCTGAGATGGCAATTAATGTTCATAACTATTAATAGATTTTTAATAGACTTAAGTAATAGACTTAAATCTTTATGACTTTTTGTTCATATATATATATATAAAATGTATATATTATATATATATATATTTATATATATATAAAAGGCCATTAAGCTTATTCTCTGCAGGCCGTCCATTTCTTTTCATAGAGAGATATTAAAATAATTGTTTCAATGTTTTAATGCCTTAACCCTGGGCAAAGAAATATACGTACAGCCTGACTCTTAAAAAAAAATCCGTCCAATTCACCGAGTTGATCCTGTCGTTAAAGCAGCTAAATAATGTACCCGACTGATTTACTCTTAATTATGCATAGCACTTTTTTTTTCTAAATTTTTTTTTCAACGTTTATTTATTTTTGGGACAGAGAGAGACAGAGCATGAACGGGGGTGGGGCAGAGAGAGAGGGAGACACAGAATCGGAAACAGGCTCCAGGCTCTGAGCCGTCAGCCCAGAGCCCGACGCGGGGCTCGAACTCACGGACCGCGAGATCGTGACCTGGCTGAAGTCGGACGCTTAACCGACAGCGCCACCCAGGCGTCCCTGCATAGCACTTTTTAATTCACTTTTTAGTTTACTAGTCCCCAGCAGGCTGCAAGAAATCTTTAAGTTCAGGGTAGTGAGGAAAGATAAGAATGGGCTACAACACGATGTATTTAAAGATTGGGAAGGTGCTTAGGAGTCTTATTTTCTAATCCAGATCCGAGTACATTGTAGCATTTAAAAGTGTTGGCATAAGGATAAAACGTTACTATAAAATTAAAATTCAGATTGATCACAAATTTTGTATTTCGTAAAAAAGTCATACCAACACTTACGATGCCCTATTAAAATTGTTATTAAATTGTTACCATGCAAGACATAAATGCATCTCCAATACCGGCTCAAATGCTACATGCGGGTGACTGAGCCAACTTCATTCCTCAAGCTGAAAATGTTTTGACTATCTACCGACCATTAGTAAAAGCCTTCAAGTCACATTCGGGAAAGCACAGAGCTCATGCTTTTAGAAGGTATACTCTAAAAAACAAATGTAAAAAAATCAACCAATTAGTGTATTCAGTATAGAAAAGCATCAAAATATATTAGTCAGAATAATATATCTCTATGTGTGGGAGTGTGTGTGCACATGTGCGTAGATCACGCAACAAAAGTGTGGAATTGGTTTTGTTTTAAGATGGACAGTGGTTTAGCTACTGTCCTAAAGATGGCATATCTGTATAATATGCTATCCATGCCAAGGAAATTTTGGGTTGAACATCCATTATCTCATTTTCAGGATTATTCTCTCCGTACTTTTACAGATGAACAAAAAGAATCCCAGAGAGATGAAGTAGCTTCCTCTGAGATTCAGATAATTAATTATGGAGGATAGACTAAAATCTTGCTTCAATTTCATGTCCCTATGGCCCAAAAGATTTGTGGGAACTAATCCAAATGTTAGAGCAGCTATAGTAAGATGCAGAACACATTATTTACCATCAAAGAAGAAAACTCAAAGCGGTGGTCTCTAATGATTTAGAAAGCATGTGTTTGGTAATCACTGGGATAAAGCCCAGTCATAACCCAGGGTTTCTCTTACTTTCAATTATTTAATAGAATATCCAAATCCTCCTTTAACCTTCAAAACTTCAGAAATAATTAAGAAAATTAGGAGCTATAGATATTTAAGTGGAAGGGGAGGGTTTTGAGTGAAAACATAGTATTGCATGAAATTGTCATTTCTGGATTAAAGAGTAAAGATAATGTATCTTTTTAAACTATCTTCTCTTTATATATTCATACTTGAGAAGCTGTAGGCATTTTTATTGACCCATCATATCAGTGAGAACCAGGAAATTCCCAATGGCCTTAGGACACCAAAATCTTCCAATAAAAGGCCTTGCCATTTAACCACAATGGATTTTCCCATATCATTCTTCCAAGTCACCCTACTTTTCATGCCTCTGTCCCTTTTACATGCTAGGCCCTCTTTTCTACTCTTCCACCCCTGCCCATCTTCCATCCCACTCCTTCAGCCTCTTCCCCTTCATCCACCTGACGTTGTCTCACTGGGACAGTTACATCACAACTTCAGGACCGTTCCACTCCAGCCAAACTCCAACCTCTCCAACATGCTCACACATGTCTACCTTTACCATTGCACAGTATAAAATTCCTGCTAGTGCATCTACATGAAATGCTTTCATCTGCTTCTCAAGATCTCTGAGTCTGTACCCATCTTAAAACCTCACCCAAACACCACCAACACGTTCATGCTAGTGATGGCACTCATGAGACACTAGGAGCTTTTAAATAGCTTTACAGAAGAATACGCGACAAGCAATTCAGCATTTGCTGTCTCATTGGGAATCAAACAGCTGCCTACATACAACTTCTCAGCCCGCGCCAACCTGTCCAATGCACCCACCAGGGAGTATGTGCTTGTCTGGAATGAAATCAGAGTATGTGTGATTCACCCTGACATAGAGAAACCACTAACTTGGTTTCCTACCTATATGTTCTTCTAGCTACGTAGAATCAAAGTCTATAAACCAACTCAAATCTACCCCAGGCCAAGTATAACCTCATAGATCAGGTGTTGCACAATAAGCAGAAATATCAGTTAACCTTTAGAATACATCATTCCTCTTTCATTTTAACTCTGTCATATCCACGGAAATAGTGTTGTGACAGGTGGATCTGAAATCAGCTTCTTAAAGAAGTCAAAGATTATGCAAGGTGCAGCCCTGAGGTTAATCATTACTCGCATGAGAGAAAAGAGATTCCTTCTTCCTCTTATCTTTTTTTTAAGTTTATTTATTTATTTATTTACTTACTTATTTTGAGAGAGAGCGCACAACGAATGGTCAGAAAGAGAGGGACAGAGACAATCCCAGGCAGGCTCCATGCTGTCAGCTCAGAGCCCAAAGTGGGGCTTGAACTCAAAAACCATGAGATCATGCCCTGAGCCTAAATCAAGAGTCGGACACTTCACCAACTGAGCCACGCAGGTGCCCCCCTTTCTCCTATTCTTATCTTTCCCATGCTGTTCATTTGATAATAAATCATATACTGATTTCTGTTATTATTTTTTCCCACATCCTCTGTATCTTTGGATTTGTTATGGTCATAGAAACTTAACATTTGAAATTGTTTTGACTGTTTTCCTGAATATATGGAAAATCTGTCCTATTTTTGTCTGCAACCTCTAGTTTCTATGTAGTTCTAACACTGAGGACCTATGTGTGCTGGTCAGTTGTTTTTCATACAGTCTTGCATTATTTTAGTTACTTTTTGGGCTTTTTATTTCCTATAACTGTTGTAACGGTGGAAGAGAAGTTTTAGAACTGCCCAGTCTCAGTTTGGATTCCTCATCCAACTAGGCACCTGCTGCTTGACAATAAATATTTGAGTATGTTTACTGTCTGAGCTATCACTGCCTTTGGATATTAAGGAATGAACCCCTTTATGTCACCAGATATTATGTGAATATTTTCTTGTAACCTCACACAGGCAAATGGGAAACCAAAGGACTAGGATGTGCTGAAACTACAAGACCCAATCTCAGTTCCTTCAAGAAATAAGCACAAAAATATGCTCACAAATTCATATTTTCCTTTCAAAAGAAGGATTTGGTGTTAAATTGCAAAACAAAAACAAAAACAAAAAAAAAACTCCTTATCAGTAACTTATACTGGACATAATCTTAGAAATGGAGAAAGTGCATATTCTGTTTTAAATGTAATTTTTAGGTTTATTTATTAATTGAGAGAAAGAGAGAGAGAGTGAGCACTAGCAAGTGGGGAAGGGGCAGAGAGAGAGAGGAACAGAGAGAATCCCAATCAGGCTCCACATTCAGCATAGAGTTGGACATGGGGTTGCATCTCAGGATCATGAGTGAGATCATGACATGAGCTGAAATCAAGAGTCAGATGGTCAACTGACTGAGCCACCCAGGCGCCCCTGTTTTATATGTATTATTATTTCATTCCTTTGACATCAGTCTGAGATTGTCATCTCTCTGTTACAGATGAGGGCGTGATAACAGAGCGTACTCTGCATTCTCCAAATCAAACGGCTTCGTGAACAGAGCTCGACTCCACCTACACACAGAGTGTAGTGTTTCCTTCTCCTGGGTCAATAAGCAGCTATTCTATTTCTCAGAGGAACACATATATTTCCTAAGCTTGAAGTCTGGCTGTAGTTGAAGAAGGTATACCTTAAATTTAAGTGAGAGGGAAGCAGAGAAGTCTCATCTGGTTGTGAACTACCTTCCCATCATGGAATCACTGACCCAGAAGGGGAAAATTCTGCCAACCAGGCAGTTTACCTGGCATTTTGTGAGAGCTACTGCATGGAATTTTGAATCATAAGACTACAATGGTTGACATCTAATTGAGAGTATGGGCATAATCAGTATACTCCTAGTGTATTGCTAGTAACCAAGCTTTAACTCTGCAGTCAATAACTCTATTGCACCACCTTGGTCAAGCACTCTAGAAAGCCACATCTATAATGTAACAATTCACTATGCACAGTCTGGGAGAAATATAGCTCCTCTGAAATAGAATCTAAGATACACTACTTCAGATTTAAAAACACTTATTCAAAACCATTTTTGTATCTATAATATACCAGGCACTGCAGATAAAAGTAAGAGTCAGTTTCTTCTATGAATAAACTTTCACTCTCAAGGGAAAACTGGAAACTATAATGGAGATAAAAGGAATAACAGAATTGTGCATGAGGTACTATGAGATATAAAAAAGATGTGTTCAATTAGGTTGAGAGGCAGAGTAGGTCACAAAAGTCTCATTAGAGCTGGCAATACTGAAACTGAGTTTTGAAGGATTACTAAGAATTAATTAGTTGGAAAAAGCATGGAGACTAGCAGGGTGGATATTGAGAGAACAAGAGGTTTTATATGGAAGAATCACCAAGTAAAGGGATATTGGGGTATGGATGACATGGCATGAAGTCGCTAGGGAATGTCTCCAAAGCAAAGCATATGGACTCTCTCCTGTAGCCAAAGAGTGAGCTTTGAAGTAGAAAGTCAGCATGAATTGATGCACATCTTGCATAAAGAGAAGCAAGTTTGGATAAAAGATGGTTATTCAATTCTAAAGTATTGTCTCAAGTATTTAAGGAGAAGATCTGAAGATCACCTCACCTCCTTGAGGACCCTCTCTGCCATCACTCTTCTCTCCATGTCTGCAGTAGATATTGCCAAAAAATGTGGTGAGTCTACTATACGTCTGGCACTGTGTAAAGCATCTGGAACACAGAATCATGAAATACTTTTGAAGTAGCGAAAATAGAAATAAATAAGTGTAATTTGAAAAGGTAAATAAATCAGCATAATAAAGTCTTGGAATTTTCATGCTAGAACATGGGCATGGGAGAGAGGAAATGAAGAAATCACCAACTTACCAGGGTTAAAGGAAACCCACAATAAGAAGGTAATACCTGGGTTGAGCCCCATGCTAATACTTAACGTTTATCGAATACTTATTTTTGTCTAGACACAGATGCTCTAGGAAATTTAATGCCTCACATTAAATTTATTCAATTTAATAATTATAAATATTTAATAATTAATAAATAATAAATAATAATAAAATAAGTAAATAAAATAACTAATCAATAAATTTATCATTTATTGTGAGGTTTAAACTTAAACCTCACAATAAATGATAAATGTATTAGTAATTTTTATTATTAATAATAAATTTATTAATTAGTTATAATTAGTCACTTTATTATTAATAAATAAAATTATTACTAAATAATAATAAATAAATAAAATTTATAATTAAATTAAATATAATGTAATTTAATTTAATAAATTTAATTACTGTAAACCCCTTTTCCCACCTTTAATTGTTTCAGAAAGAAAAACAGAACCGTGGTGAAGGTCACACACACATAAGAGAACGGGAATTTGAATTGATCATGACCTCTTGAAAGAAAAGTTGATTGCACTTAAAAAATTTGGGGAAGGGCATTCGCGATAGAAGTGGTCTAAATCCACATTGTTACAGGGGTCCCAAGACTCCAGTGTTTTTTGCCTTTTTGCCTGGAATGCAGTTTTGCTCTTTTTCCTACACAAGGCTCAATGAGTCAATGACCTACTAACACTCAGTGACAAATTTGCTTCTCTCTTCAAGGAAAGGTATGAGATTTCATGTCCCTCATGTCACCAAATAAACTTCATCGAAAAGTCCTTCACCCTTATTTTCTTCGTGAATATTTTAGGAAGATTTGATTTGATTACCTTTTAAATATTATTTGTTTGGCAGGGGAAGGATGAAAAAGTAAAGATAAGAGCAAATTTTTAAAGAATTAAAATGAATCTTATAATGAAATAAAAGTTTGTTGGACAGAGGATGGCCACGTTGACTGGGGCTGAGAAGTCCCCCAGGGTACAGGACCTTCAGCACTAAAATTGGAACAGTGCTGGGCAAACAAGGATGATTTGGTGACTCTAACACACAGTCTTGCTTTTACTGTGTTTAGTACATTGTAGAAACTCAATGAATTTCAGATGAATTAATATTCATCTTTATTTAAATGACTGCTAACAAGCCACTGTATTTTTTTCATTAAGTACAGCTCTAGGGACATGAGCAGAATTACTAAATACTGTGATAAATAGACTACAAAGACCAAAAAGCCCATGCGATCACAGGGCAAAAATACCATCCGTGCCACTCTCTGCTCCTAAAGAGGCACCCTATTCATGTCCTCATACCCAAGAGAGCAAAATAGTTAACAGCATAGGCCCTTAAAGCACAGTTCCATCCTTTCTTCTTAGTGCATGCATCACTATTTATAAGTGGCACAGGTTTACAAGTTTACAATCACAGAATTGAAATTCAGCATGCATAATAAGCAGGAGGACTAAAAAAATCATACATGCATTTTGAATTTACTTTTGTGTATGGTGTAAAAAATGGTCCAGTTTCATTCTTTTGCATTTCACTGTCCAGGTTTCCCACCACCGTTTACAGAAGAGACTGTATTTTTTCCATTGAATATTTTTTCTTTCTTTTTTGAAGATTAGTTACCTATCCATTTCTCTGTTCTCTATTATGCTCCATTGATCTATGTATCTGTCTTTGTAACAGTATCATACTGTCCTGATGATTATAGACTTTTAATACAGCTTGAAGTCCAGAACTGTGATGTCTCTAGCTTTGGTGTTCCTTTTCAAGATTACTTTGACTATTCATGGTATTTTCTCATTCCATACAAATTTTAGAATTATTTATTCTAGGTCTGTGAAGAATGCTGATGTTATTTTGGTAGGGATTGCATTGTATGTGTAGATTTCTTTGGGTATTATAGACATTTTAGCAATATTTATTCTTCCAGTCCATAAGCATGGAATGTTTTTCCACTTCTTTGTGTCTTCTTCCATTTTGTTTCATAAGTGTTCCATAGTTTTCAGCATACAGATATTTTACCTCTTTGGTTAGGTTTATTCCTAGGTACCTTATGGTTTTGGGGTACAATTGTAAGAAAACCATCAGAATCCTAGAGGAGAACACAGGCAGCAACCTCTTTGACCTCAGACATAACAACTTCTTACTACACACGTTTCCGGAGACAAGGGAAACAAACAAAAATGAAGTATTGAGATCTCAAGATAAAAAGCTTCTGTACAGCAAAGGAAACAATCAACAAAGCTAAAAGGTAACCAGCAGAATGGGAGAAGATATTTGTTAATGACATACAGATAAAGGGTTAGGTATCCAAAATCTACAAGAACTTATCAAACTCAACACCCAAATAAACAAATAATCTAGTGAAGAAATTGGGCAGAAGACATGAATAAACACTTTTACAAAAAAGACATCCAGATGGCTAACAGACGTATGAAAAGATGCTCAACATCACTCATCATCAGGGAAATACAAAATCAAAACCACAAGGAGATACCACCTCAGGCCTGTCAGAATGGCTAAAATTAACAACTCAGTCAACCACAGATATTGGTGAGAATGCAGAGAAAGGGGAACTTTTTTTGCACTGATGGTGGGAATGCAAACTGGTGCAACCACTCTGGAAAACAGTATGGAGGTTCCTCCAAAAATTAAAAAAAGAACTACCCTATGATCCAGCAATTGTCCTACTGGGTATTTATCCCAAGGGATACAAAAATGTTGAATCAAAGGGACACATGCATCCTAATGTTTATAGCAGCACCATCAAGAATAGCCAAATTTAGGGTACCTGGGTGCCTCAGGCGTTTGAGCATCTGACTTCAGCTCAGGTCATGATCTTGTGGTTCATGAGTTCGAGCCCCAAATCAGGTCTCTGCTGTCAGTGCAGAGAGATCTTCTGTCCCCCTCTCTCTCTGTCTCTCCCCTGCTTGTGTTCTCTCACTCTCTAAATAAATAAACATTAAAAAAAACAATAGCCAAATTATGGCAAGAGTCCAAATGTCCATCCCCTGATGAATGGATAAAGAAGATGTGGTAAACACACACACACACACACACACACACACACGCACACACACACACACACAATGGAATACCACTCAGAGATAAAAAAAAAATGAAATATTGCCATTTGCAATAATGTGGATGGAACTAGAGCATATTATACTAAGTGAAATAAGTCAGTCAGAGAAAGACAAGCATCGTGATTTCACTCATGTGGAGTTTAAGAAACAAAACAGATAAACATAGGGCAAGGGAAGGAAAAATAAGATAAAAACAGAGAGGAAGACAAACCATAAGAGACTCTTAAATACAGAGAACAAACTGAGGGTTGCTAGAAGGGAGGTGGGTGGGGGAATGGGCTAAATGGGTGATAGGCATTAAGAAGAGTGCTTGCTGGGATGAGCACTGGGTGTTATATGTGATGAATCACTAAATTCAACTCATAAAACCAATGCTACACTATATGTTAACTAACTTGAATTTAAGTTAAAAAGTTATAAATGAATAATTCAATAATGGATATCATCTCCCCTCTCATTTGGAAGCTGAAGAAAAGGAAATTCTGTAGTGCAAGTCATTATTCCAAGAGGCATGAATCAGAGAGGCACCCCCTGCAGAATAATTCAAAGGCTCTTGTTTGTACTAATGACAAGCTCAGATTCCACCAAAAGGCAAGTCACTTTTGGAATGTGGACAAGCATCTATGAAAGTCTAAAGTGGGTATGAAAAAACCATCACAAGTCTGTTATCAAAATCTCATTGTTTTTGAGTACCTTGAACTTCTCTGGTTGGTGGGAAGCAAAGTTCTTCTAGAGAACACTTTTTAGGAATGTATCACAATCATCAAAATGCATTTAGTTTCTTCCTATGGTCAGGGATTATGCCACTTGTTGGCCTAAAAGAAACAAAAAATAAATAAAATCAAAGTTCCTGACTAAAGGAGCTCACAGGCTATCTGGGGCATCAGATAACAAACAGGTACAACAAAATATGAAAGGAGTTAACATTCAGGTTTGAACAAGAAAGGAAGCAACAGTTGTTGGAGACATTGAGGGAACCCTCGAAGAGGAAGTGAGGTTTAGACTGGACCTAAAATGAGCTGTCTCTTAAATGTTAAAAAAAAAAAAATCTGTGAGGACTTTAATCTCTAAATTTTTTGAATGTATATAAAATCAAGTGATTCCAAGTGTAACAATCAATTAAGGTACTGCTTTGAAAGAAAGATCTTTTAAGATGACAGTTGAGTCTTCTGGGGGAATAAATGTGGTCCCCAACAGTGTTTGATTCCTGTACTTCGCTAACACCTTTCACAGAGGGAGAATTATCTCACTGTTAAGAAAAAAGAAAGATCGTCACGAAGAGTTGAAGTGATTACAGGGCTTTCACAGGGAGAAAAGAAAAAATTTCAGCCGGAGTGAAAATATGTAACAGAGGGGCGCCTGGGTGGCTCAGTCAGTTGAGTGTCCGACTCTTGATTTTGGTTCAAGTCATGATCCCAGGGTCGTGGGATGGAGTCCACGTCAGGCTCCACGCTGAGCATGAAGCCTGCTTAAGATTCTCTCTCACCTCTCTCTCTCTCTCTCCCCCTCTACGTGTCTCCCCTACTCACACACACTCTCTCTCTCTTCTAAAACTTTCTTAAAAAAAGAAAAAAATATATGTATCAGAGCATATCATCTCCTCTTTAAAACCTTCTGGTTACTGATTCGTGAAATTACAATAAGTCTAAACTCTTTCTCATGGCCTCCAAAGCACCCTACAATCTGACCCTGCCTACTTCTTTGGTCTTCCTGTACGCTCTTCTCCCTTGTGCCACGTACTCCACACTTAACAACCTCTTTCTTCCTCCGACTGCAAAGGCAGCCTAGGGTCTCCGCCCTTGATATTATCTCCTCGAGGAAAGTTCTGACTCCTTAACTCCTATTGTCCAGCTTTTGTCATTTTTCAGGACATGGCCGATGCCACTTTATCTGAACTCCCTATAACATCACCCACCGGTCGGTCTCTAACGAATGACTGTGGTGTATATCCGCTCAGAAACCAGAGAAAAGAGGTCTCTCTTTTGGGAGCCTGCACCCAGAGAAGTGATGAGGATGGATAGAATAGCCACTCTATAAATACTAGAGGATGATTGAGATACATAGAGAAGGAATAAATGACTGTAAAGCAGGGTTGAATTTACACAGTCACACACAAGAGCGGGCGATCTAAGAACATTTTCTGAAGATCTATAAGTGATTTTACTATTCTTCTTAATTAAGTTTTCAAATTATTGCGATATTTAGCAGCACTGACTTTGAACTGGAATAAAATGATTTGCTATATTTACAACTCACTGATATTTCAGAAAAATTTACATTTTTAGAATTGTGCAGTGTCAACCAAGAAAAGAGGCAGCATTGAAAGAAAACACAGGTACTCGTTTGGGGTCTCAGAACTGCAATTCAGGGAGCACAGACTTGGGCAGCAAAAGCCTAAACCCTTCTGTTCAGGAACAAAAGTCAGGGGTTTTTAAAGGCAAAGTGTAAGGCATGTATACTTGTTTACAAAGAATTTTGATTGGTGTTGATGGCAGAAAACTACTCTTGGCTGCATATAATTAGTGTGCTAACAGACGGTTTGCTTAGGCTGCCTCTAAGCAAAGGGCCAATATTGTAGCAAGTTTTAGGTGTTCTTGGAGTTCTTGGAATTTCTGTCATTTGGCTGAGTTCAGAAGTTCATGGTTCTACCCAGCGAGGAAGTGTATAAGGCCCGTCTCCTTAATGGCCTCCTGGCTCCATTAACATAAGTGACTCCATTTTATTTCACCTTCCACTTCCATTGTATTTATTTGGGTTCCTGAGTCACGGTTGTTTATAAATGTGAATTTTCAGAAGTTGTTCTTTTTTCTTTTCTTCTAATGCTACGCCTTAGCTTTCCAGTTCCCATTATGGTAAGTGTTCTCCATTGGTCTCCATTAAAACCTTTCAGAAATACATTTACTGGCAGCTTTCATTGATTCACATGTGTGACACTCCACACAATCTATTTTTAATTTGATCAAAATGAGAATATAAAAAGAAAATCCTCTCCGTCGTTGAAAGGAAATTACATTTGTTGCTGTTTACACCGTATAAAATACAGGCATTTGATGTCCTTGTCATACCTTTTCTCACGTGCCACGCAGATCCAGAATTAGGCAAAATGATCACCATCTGTCACTGTTAGGAAGAAAGGGTCTTCACGAGTTAAAAGAGCGACAGTAACACTTCTAAAGGGGTAAAATACTAAACAATTTCACCTGTGGAACTACGAAAACGTGGCGACCCCAGAGGCCTTACATTGCCTGCTCCAGAAAATAAATTTCTTTTGTACCTGAAAACCTGGCAAAATTCAAAATATGTCTGTCTTTACTGTACACAAGCACAGAAGAGCCTAAAAGACAAGCTATCTTTCATTAATATCTACTACATGAAGAGGATTTTAACTCATTGAGTTGGTTGCAATTCACTATATGTAATAAAAGGATTTGAGCGCAAGAATAGATTGGAAAGGCACATTAAGATCTATGTTCTGTGATAGTGATAATGTGGGGCACAATCACATCACATGACTGTTTTCGGATGGTTATTTATAGTATCCCCACGTTGAGACCAGTGAGAAGTCGTTTTTTCCATTAGTGAAAGATTGACACAATTTAAAAATGCAAGCGTATTTATCTGCCTGATTTTAATTATGATGATAAGAGTTCCCTCAGCTGGATTGGAAAACCTTTATTAAGGTAAAAACAAGTCCTGTCCCTTATCCTTGTCATATTTTAAATGCCTATCTTCTCTCTAACGTTGTTGCTAAAATATCCGCGTTCCCCTCCAGTGAGACAAATCCACAAATCCAAACTAGACCAGAAATGCATTTTTATGATACGCCCCAACCTCACAGACTTGAATAAGTCTTGTTTTTCTCTGAGTTGTCTGTTGTAAGAAGATGCCTCGGAGACAGAAGCATTTAACAGAGAAAATGGGTTTACAAAGTTTGCACCATAAAATCCAACATTAATACTGCAAAATCAGGAATAATGTTTTTGTTAGGGAATTAACCAATTACAGGAGATGTTCCCTGGTTCATTTACTTTGGTGAGAAGGAGGCAGGGTGGCCCCATTTATCGTTCGTGTATCTCGGGGTGTAAGATGCTTCGTTTCTCCCTGCTTATCTATGATTGAGACTTGTGTTCAAATCTCATCCCCTAATGCATCTGTAAGTCTGTTAATTGATTCTTCCAATTCAATATCATTAATTTGATGTTTTGCTTTATCTGACTGTATGGAAAGAATAGCATCTGCTTAATAAAGGACTTGTCATACTTAAATAAATAAGATTTGTGGCATTGTCTATTTTGCAACACTGATTTATTCAAATATGTCCTGATGAGAAAGGATAGCTTCTTTTTGAATCTACAAAAATAACATACAGCGATGGAAAATAAAGGTGTGTAACATGGGCAATTTCTATAACAATTAACTCTTGTTTTGAAGAGTTTGTTAGACTAATAAATATATAACATTATTTTCTTCTCCAGAACATTATTTTATGTCTCCCTGATGATTTAGCAGTGTTTATGTTAAGATCTCTCTTAATTTTTTTTTTCTAAATTTAGAGGGAGTTACTTTCATTTCATATAAGCACAGATTTTAAACTGAGCATCAGCGATTAGAAAAAAATTTTTCAGATGATTGTTAAAAAATTAAGGAGAACATTACTCATTATGAAATCACTCATTTATGTTTTTATTTATTTTATATTAGGACATGCTTACAACTGGAGTTTGTATCTTTGACCACGTTCGCCCACCCTTTACTTTAGTCTCAGGTAGTTACATTTTGTTTTGTTGATCTGAATTTAAGGAACCCCCTTTTGTGAGTTCATCTGCATCTGTGCTAACGTGCTGTGAAAATCCTGACTTGTTCTCTGTGAATAGATGCTTTTCCTAGTGACAATGTCAGATCATACTGAGAAAACCGTTTCCATCCCAAACTGAAGAGTACCTGGTATTGTCTTTTTTTTTTAATAGTATTTTCTTAATGTTTACTTATTTTTGAGAGAGAGACAGAGAGACAGTGCAAGTGGGGAGGGGCAGAGAGAGAGGGAGACATAGAATCCGAAGCGGGCTCCAGGCTCTGAGCTGTCAGCACAGAGCCCGATGAGGGGCTCAAACTCACCAACTGTGAGATCATGACCTGAGCTAACTGATGCCTACCTGACTGAGCCACCCAGGTGCCCCGCCTGGTATTATCTTTAATGCAGCTTGTAGCAGGGGCCTTTGAACAAGAGGAAAACAAAACAAAACAAAACAAAACAAAAACACAAAAAACATGAGAACACTTCTGTGCTAAGAATGAATGACTGGTTAACAGGTTGTGGCAACCAACAATCCCAGAATGGGGGAAAACAAATTCCTTTTCTGCGGGAACAGACCAAATCATGCCATATAGTTCATGAGTGTCCTGGAGCAGAACTGTAAGTAGAGTGTTATTTTCTGAAAATAGCATTGCAAAGGCCTCCTCTTCAACTTCAAAGGACCTAATCCTTGGTAGAAGAGAGATTTACAGTTTGAAATGAGAAATGTAAGTTGCATCCTTGCCCTGTTCATTTTTGTAAAATTTTTAAAAAGTCGAATAATCATTGAAAGACTTTCTTCCTTCTTTTTTTTTTTTAATTTTTTTTTTCAACGTTTATTTATTTTTGGGACAGAGAGAGACAGAGCATGAACGGGGGACGGGCAGAGAGAGAGGGAGACACAGAATTGGAAACAGGCTCCAGGCTCCGAGCCATCAGCCCAGAGCCTGACGCGGGGCTCGAACTCACGGACTGCGAGATCGTGACCTGGCTGAAGTCGGACGCTTAACCGACTGCGCCACCCAGGCACCCCAAGACTTTCTTCCTTCTTTTGTAAAATAGGAGAAGGAATACTTACCCACAGCACTATTTTAATAATTAAGTGAACTCTCCCACAAATTAATGGGCTCTCTGTGCAGAATCAAAAAAAAAAAAAAAAAAAACGGCTAATATGCCATAATAAAATGGGTTACAATAGAACCATATAAAAGACTAAAACTTCATTCATCTGATCGTTTAAGATCCCTTAGTTTCTTTGGTTTTTAATTTTTTTTTTTACATTTATTTATTTTTGAGAGACAGAGAGAGACAGAGCCCAAGTGGGGGAGGGGCAGAGAGAGGGAGACACAGAATCCGAAGCAGGCTCCGGGCTCTGAGCTGTCAGCACAGAGCCCAAGGCAGGGCTCGAACTCATAAACCGCGATATCATGTCCTGAGCCCAAGTCAGACGCTTAACCAACTGAGCCACCCAGGTACCCTAAGATCCCTTAGTTTCTTATAGGATTTTTTTTTTAGTATAGAAATATTCAACAAATCTTAATTTACTTTTAACTCCAGAGAGATTTTTGTTAGCTATTTATTTTTGTTGCAATTTTCATTGCTAAAGTTAGTGATCAAAAGGAGTCTAAAGTTCATGATGAATCATGGGCTAAAGTTCCACGAGGGTGAGGACCATGTCTATTTTATTAACCACAGAAGCTCTAGAACAGCACCATCCAATAGAAATATAATCAGTCATAAACATTTAATATTCTACACATTTTCCTGTGTATCAGATGAAATTAATTTTAGCAATACATTTTATCCAAATTAATATATCTAAAACATTGTCATTTTTATATGTAATCAATTAAAAAAATTATACTACTTTAGTACTTAAGTACGTTAAGTACTTTTATTTTAGCTAATTATAATTAAATAAAATTTAAAAATCACAGGGGGCCTGAGTGGCTCAGTCGGTTAAGCGTCCGACTTTGGATCAGGTCATGATCTCACAGTTCATGGGTTCGAGCCCCACGTCGGGCTCTGTGCTGACAGCTCAGAGCCTGGAGCCTGCTTCGGATTCTGTGTCTCCCTCTCTCTCTGCCCCACCCCCACTCACTCTCTCTCTCTGTCTCTCAAAACTGCATAAACGTTAAAAAGATTTTTAAAAATTTAAAAATCATATTCTTTGTCACACTGCCACATTTCAGATGCTTGACAGTCTCATGTAGCTAGTGGCCCCCATACCAGTCAGTACAGCTTTAGAGCCTAGCAAAGCACCTGGTACAGAGAAGTCATTCAAAATACATTGAATAAATATATGAAAATAATTTTCATATTTGTCTATGTGTTCTTTCTACAGCCAATTGTCTTCCACGGAAAACATCACTCTCGTTACTTTTAAATGACTATTTAAATCTTCCTGAGAGTAATAACTAGCCAAAAGATCAAAGGAGATTAACTCATGGTTCAGATGAAGATATTTTGTTTAAATATCTCCCGAGCCTCATACTTGGGGTCAAAATACCATTCAATATAAAGAATATATACAAAAAGATTTATTTTATATTAAAAACAAGATAATAAAAAAATGATTACTTGCATAATAATGAAATCATGTATGTTATCATTTTTAAAGGCATAAGCAGTTATTTTAACAAATTAACTTAGAAGTTAGAGATATCTTTTTTTAATTGAAGTATCATCAGAAATGCCTTTACGACAGCCTGGAAATTCTGAGGCCTTTATGTCACTATGAGAGAGGTTTTGCCTCTGAAGTCTGCAGAAAGAGTTCTTTTGTTGCAAATTTTTTTTGCAGTAAAATTAAAAATCCACCCACATGGAACAAAACAGAGAGGCAGAGTTGCTTTCTGAAGATTGTATAGCCCCTGAGCCAGCCAAGCTTTATAATAATCTCACTAAATACACAGAAAACTTAAAGGTCGTTGTCACTGGCTATTGACAGTTGTCACTGGCTATTGACTGGCTATTGACCAGTGTTGATCATTGGAAGAATCAATGTCATAGAGGCAAGTTCAGCAGGGCCCGCAAGGAGAGGGCTCTGCTTACGACTGACTCTCTCTATCCAGGCAACAAAATTTCCCAGCATGATCATAGAGGTAAGCAGTGGTGGTTAATTGTCTCCAAATGTTCTAGTAATTTTTGTCTGACACAAAAACTTCAATCATATTAAGTGTCCAGTCTTGAGTCTATATTCAACAGCAAACTTCCCTAGATAACCTGAAAAAAATATGTCCAATAGAGTTTCACAGAATTCTGGTGTACAGGATCTTTTGACATTATGCATCAGTCTTTAGACATGGTTAGTGTGAATCTGTACCTATGACATAAATCCTCTATTGAAGAATTGACCATTCACGTTTTCAAGATAGCAGGGTGGTAGAAATACGACCATAGAAATATGACAATAGAAAATGATGGGGTAGTCCCCACCACCCCATGAAAACTCTTCTGGCAAACTGCTAGACTTTTCCTTGGCAAACAAACTCTGATTTTGCTAAAATGACTTACTGTAGTTGTTTACATTCACAGGGACTCTTCAAAGGAACAAAAATGAAACCCAGTAAAACGGACATTATTACATGTGTACAATGCTGTTTTTTTTAATGACACAATACTCTAAAGCTGAAAGAAAAAAAAATAAAATAGAATTTAAAAGGCAGACACCTTTATGAAGTACAGAATTGTAATCCATACTTGAACTCCATTAATGGAACAATGGATAAATTGACAAGAAAGAAAATGGCCTAGAAGATAACTGAGTCTACTTCATTATTATCAATCATTGATGGCCTGAGAGGTTTCCTAGATTCTGTAGGCCTACTTTGCTAGAAAAAAAAAAAAAAATAGGAAGAAGAGGAGAGAAAAGATATTCATGGAAGAGATTTAAGAATAATTCAGTTATAAGGCAAGTATTATAGAAATTCTGTTATTTTCTGCATCTCTGCCATTTCTTTCTCAAGGAAAATTGTAATACTGCTTTGATTAAAAAGAATCCAAAACCTAAGTGATAATCATCATTTCCGGCATGACGTGTCATTTTTATAAAGCATATATTTAAAATGTTAAACACCTGCTGATGGGAAAAGGCTCTGACTACGAGTCAGAGTAGTTATTTCCAGGGTTTTCAACAACAGAGCATTAGTTTCTTTTGCTCCTTTTGTGTTCCACAGTGCTGAATTTATGTTCATATACCACTGCTATTTCTCAAGCAAATAGGACTTTTTTAAAAGAGTGGATATTTAGGTAAAACCAATGGCTGTTTAATACAATTTTTGTACAAGCGAAATTATAAAATTATTTATAACTAAACCAATATTGAGAAGAAAAGAATGTATCTGCTTTTGATCTCACATTATGCAAACTCTAATACCAATCATTTCTGACACCCTCAGCATGTTTTACTTTATCCTCACTCAAAAATAAAAATAAAAATAAAACTACCAGCTTAGCTTTAAATTTTGCATTATGAACCTGGAAGCCTAGCTCCTATTTCCCAAGTAGCATAAAAAAAAATTGCCTTTCTACCAAAGAAACATATGTGTTTGAAAGCTTGTAATCCAATTGACTTTAAAGCATTCTAAGTGCCTTTTAGGCATGGATCCCTGGCTATGTAATAGATGCATGGCACCCTCAAGATCACTGTTGATAAAGGATAAGCATGCAATACTATGTTCTCCTTTGAAAATAATGATATTTCCAGCTGAAGGCTGGGTGAATGGGAGTTTGCTAATGTAAGAATTCCTCTGAAAGTCAGATTCCACATAACTACACTTTAGAGTCTTACTTGCTTCTTTTTACCCTATAGAGGAGCCACAAAATCCAACTAGTGTTACACAGACTTGCTGATTTTCAGCTTTTCTCTCACTTGGGTAATTCTTATGACCAAATTGCTCTAGGATTTGTGTCACTGAGGAAAGAGAATGGTCGAAGTAACTGAGCAAAGAAGGTAATTGCATTCTAACTTCCTTAAGCTATCAGGTTTTAAGTGAAACAACCATTACATGCAATCATTGGGCTTTTCTTTCATTGGTCAACCGCCTCCAAGTTGTCTCGAGTAGGCCAGCATTGCTTAGCTTTCAGAAAACCAATGCAAGTGCAGTGCCTAATTCAGCAACCAAGATATTAGGGAAATGTAATATTAAAAATATGTTCTTGATGTAAATGCTCTGTCAGATTTCAGTTGACATTAGTCGTCACTGTGATAGCAAAAGCGGAAGAGCAAGAATAAAATGTTCATGGGATGTGATTTAAACTCTAAAAAAAAAAAAAATGGGCTCCACCAATGCCAAGTCCAAGGTACTTTATCACCAAACTGTGAAAAACTTGACTCTATGAATGATTTTTAAGTGACCAGGTTAGGAGCAAAAGTATCAATCTAATTTGGAAAGGCTCAGACTCTGAGCTCTCTCTATCGTCTTGGAACTCTGTGACGTAACTTGGGACCTGAAAATTGGCTCTTCGTTAGCTGCCACTGTGTCACGAATAGACCACAGTAACGACGCATCTTTACCATTGCCTCACAGGAACTTAGGCTGGGGGATTCTTCCCAGCCCTGGGCTACACGGATCAGGGTCGATTCAAAGCTCTCATAAACCAGGAAAGCCTCAATGAGCCTTTATCATATTGACACGAACTAGTGATTACTAATGTTTTCCCTCACAAAAACTTTCTGACTCCATGATGGTTTATGCTTCATCCCCTTGGCCGGGCTAGCTGCACAACGAGGGTGGACTAAACAGCCATCAGGCATTTTGCAGCATGTGCACGCCATCTGCCAGTTATTCACTCAAGCACTAGTTGAGTTCCTGCAGTTGGGGGAGTTGGCACATGGAGCGAGAGACACTCGTCGGTTGACTTTAACATTATTGTGTTTTGTGGGCCTGACCCGATCAGGTAAGTCTTTAAAAGGGCCTGGGCTTTTCCTGGCAAATAAGATTTCAAATAATGACGGAGTCTGCAATTGTTCTCTGTATCTTCCTTTCCTGACTGTCTGCTAACAGATAATAGCTTCAGCTCAAGCCTGTGGGCTCTACGATGACCCGATCTTGCCTTCTGTTTGACCTACAAATTTTGGACTTGCTTAACTAGCCCCCATTATCACACATGCCAATTCTCTGTTATCTATCTATCATCTATCTATCTATCTATCTATCATCTATCTATCATCTATCATCTATCTATCATCTATCATCTATCTATCTATCATCTATCTATCTATCTATCTATCTATCATCTATCTATCTTCCTACCTCTCTGTCTAATCTCCTGACTCCACTTTTGTTTTGGTTGAACACTGACTAATACAGACCTCCACACATTAGCTGCTATACTCTCTGAAGATGCTATACTGAAAATTGTAAAATTAAATAAAAGCTGCCGGGATGCATCTGTCTTATTTTAGTTCCCAGCAAAATAGCATACATTTGAAACAGAGCATAAATCTACTGATTTATCCCACAAAACAATTATGGAGGGCCTGCCTAATTCCATTCTCTGGTATTGGGAATATAGCAATGAAAAAGAAAAGGAAAAAAAACAACAACAACAGTAAAAGTGCTACCCTCATGGAGTTCACAGTAAGGTCTGAGGAAAGGCACTGCCAGTAAATGCAGAACTCAGATGGCGATAAGGGTTAAATGAAAATAAGCTTCTGGGGTGGTTCCATATGCTTTATTTTATAATTATTTATTATAGTAGACATTATATTTTAGCCATGATTCACTGTGTGTTATATTTCACACTTTCAAAAAGGATGAAAAGGAGTGCCTGGGGAGCTCCGTCAGTTGAGGATCCAACTCTTGATTGGGTCACGATCTCATGGGTCCTGGGATGGAGTTCTCTGTCTAGCTCTGCACTGACAGCATGGAGCCTGCTTGGGACTCTCTCTCTCTCTCTCTCTCTCTCTCTCTCTCTCTCTTTCTGTATGCCTCTTTCTCACTCTTTCTCTCTCTCTCAAAATAAATAAACTTAAGAAAAAAAAGTACTAAAAAATGTACTAAAGTAGGTTTGGTGGAATAAGAAATGTCAGAGGGCCGGGTTGGAGGGAACGTTGTCTTAGGTTGTCCTGTCAGGGAAATGAGTTTTGAGCAGGGTCGTAGGTGCAATGTTTTGTAGATCAGGGTCCTAGGTTTGAAGTCACTGGTTTCTAAGAAAGATGTAAGCACTCTGGGCCCAGTGACAGAATGGAGCTAAGAAAAATGAGATGTGCAAGATTCACGGGTTGGACAGGGCTTCAGTGGGCCTTCGTCATGATTTTTAAGCATACTGAGTGCAGGAGCCTGTGATGTTTTTAAGCATAAAATTTACATTGTACCTTACAACCTAACCCAAACATAGTTCTCTATGTAATGATTTTTCACTATCTTCTATGATGTACCAGAATCATTTTTCCTTTTCTTTTCATTTTAATAATTTGTTGGGGGAGCTGTGCGTTTAGGTTTTGCTTCCTTTCTATTTCATTTTGGAGGATGCCGCTTTCAAAACTAACTTGGTTTCCACACCTATTAATGAAGTATAACTTTAGCCCAAGGTAAACATTGCTTAAATTTTCTTCTGACTTTTATTACAGAGAAACTGAACAAAGGTTATTTCAAGTGAGGGGGTTGAGAGAATTTTGCTAAGCTAAATATCCATAATTTGAATAACCTTTTTTTTTTCCTTTGCCATTGACTAAACTTAGTAGCCAAATGACATTCTGGCTATTTTAATTATTTGTAAGCTTTTTGTTTTGAAAATTTCCAAGCCTTAGCAAAACAGTGAGTATAAAACAAATGTATGTGAACGTGTCCCTTAGCATCACAACCATGATATTTTGTCATAGATTTTATTCATTATCCCCAGTTTGGATTTCTTTTAAGGTTGTTTTTGTTTATTTTGCTAGCATATTTAAAGTCTTTTTCAGACACAAAATAACCAAAGACACACAAATATTTCACTGTGTGTCTCAAAACAAGTTATTTTTTTTAATAACTTCAAAGCCATTCTCAATACATGAAATAATTAAAATGGTTCCTAATATCACAGTTCATATTCAAATTTCCCCAGTTGTCTAAAAATAATTTTTCATCATTTTTTTTAAATAAGGACCAAAACAAGGACAAGTCATTGTAATTTCTGGCTTGTCTTTTTAATATCTATTAAATTTACTGAATCTAGGATAGCCCTTCCTTTTCAATGCAATTGCCCTGTTCACGAAACTGAGTCAGCATTGTATAAACCACGTCATATTCTGGGTTTCACTGATTACATTCCCATGGTGGTATTTAACTTGTTCTTCTATCCCCTGCTTCATATAGACTTAGAGACAGATCTAAGTATTTGATAATTAAGGTTCCAATTTATTTATGAAAGAAGAATTCACTCCATCATGAGGCAAAATATATCAGCTGTTCAGTTTGCAATAATTCAAAAACTGGACATCAGAGTTCAAATGGCGACACCCTGACCCCTTTGTTGTGAAGTTTCCCTTAAAATTTTTACCTAGTTTTCTTTGCTCTCTTCTAACAACCGTTGCTCAAATCAGGTATTTCATTTGGGGTGATAAAATTGTGGCTTTGCTAATTCTACCATTCCTTCTATATCTCTTAACTGAAATTTCATCTGAATCAAGGAATCGTATCTCTTCCCCCACCCTGGTCCCACTACCTCCACTATGATTATGTAAATTGCATACTAAATTATATTCTAACAAAAAAACACAATAAATGCTTAAATTATTTCTCTTTAGTTATCAAATTTCAGGTTGAGTTGGTGCCTTATCAACATCCAATACTGATCACTTAACCTTTTTCATAAAATTTCATAATGAGCTTATGAATGTTATATATTTAATGACGTGTTTTAAATCAAGTACAATCATAATTTTATTTTGATGCTGTTACTTTTTTAGCTATTTTTGTCCAGCTGTAAGCCCTTTCAAACTAGCCTCTGTGTCCTTTAGACATGATGCCATTTGTCTTTTGAAAAAAAAAGAGTTTAGTCTCATCCTTACCATTCTCTTTCCCAGTCTGTAATGAGTCATTTTCTAAAGATCCATGGATTATTTTGTTGGGTGACTCTGTTTAGATACCAACATATGGCCACTGGGGCTGGCCATTGCCTCTGGGTTGTCATTCCTGGAGGAGTTTTAAGTGGACAAGCTAAGAGATATATCTTTTAAAAAGGGAACAATTACAAATTAACACCAATATTTATATTTTATACTTACCATTGCAAGTCTTTTTTAAATTAAATTTTATTTTATTTTATTTTATTTTATTTTATTTTATTTTATTTTATTTTATACGTTCTTATGTTGAAATCTTAGTTCCTAACATTCCATTAATTATTTGCTTTGCTTTATAAAACCATATACTCAGTTCTGCTATAATGCTTATTTTGAAAATGTCTATTTGTTCCAATATGATTTATGTCTTAGGGAACAATCTGAGTTTAAATGTGAATATCTCATTTGCTTCTGCATGATTTAATCTGCATGAAACACTAGGGAAATGCAGACAACTGCTCCAGGCTGAACTGAGCCACATAGAAATACAACAAACAAACAAACAAAAACCCACACACTTCAAACCTTTAACAGAAACTTTAGGTCAATGCCTGTATTTTGAGCCCCACTCATCTAGTGTAATGATGTTCCCTCCCATTTCAAATAACTATCCATCCACTGCCTCTACATCTCGATAACTCCAACCTGCAAACTTTCATTCAATGTCCACTTCCACAAATGTCAGGTCTTTTTCAAAGTAAAACACCACATGTGTTTGTCTCCTAACCATTTAACCCGTGTAAAATTATGCTACTCTTTTTAGTAGGTTCCTACCTTTTTTTTTAATGCATTATTTGCAAAGTTTCTTATATTCCTAATCTCATTTTTCTCATAAGTTTGGTGGTTTTTATTGTAGGATTTTGCATAGCATGGTGATTTTAACATGCATCATGTCATAGCATAACTGATTGTGAATGGCATCATTTCAAAACAGCAATACTAATATTGTGACTGACATTGAGACTGTTGAATGAAGTTTAAGATTTCTTCACAGGTTTGTAAAAAGGATATAGAATTCGCCTCTATCTCTGCCCCACATTACTGACTTCAGGCCTAGACAAGCTGGGCCCCAATCTGGGTCCTACATCTCGGGAGGCACTACACTTTGGAAATGTCTTCCTTAGAATTGTCTAACTCCCCTTCTAGTGGGTGGGACTGAGATCAAGCAATACCATGGTCCCCCTTACTCCCTTCCAGAGACTTTCTGACCCTCTACCCTCCTGTGATGTTGTCCACATACCTCAAAGGACTCCTGGACTCATCCTTATGAAATTGGCCTGGGATATCATAGGTGGGTCCAGATTCCAAGAGGACAACCTGATAAGGAGATTAATCACTCTAGAGTATTTCCTTCTTGGGGAGAGGAGAGTTGTATGCTATAGGTCTTCCAGAATGGCACTGACATCTTAGTTTAGGTAACTCAAATTGTTTTGTTCTGCAAATGGAAGCATATACTCACTTTCATTCACAAAAGGAAGCACACTATTTATGCTCTGTGTGGTTTCCTATTTTCACTTAATGCTAGAGACTATAACATAGGAAAGTATAAAAATCTATCTCAACCCCCATGACAGTGCTAACTCATTTCTTTCGCAACTGCATAATACTTCATTGCATTGTGAAACAACATTTCTCTTTTAATTTGGATTTGATTTCTTCTAGTCTTTTTGATATTACAGTGCCATAATATATAACTTTGTGCAAGTCATTTAATATTTTTACAAGTGTGTCCTTGAGATAGTTTTCTTGAAATAGGATTCCTGAGCTAAATGAGATAATGAGGGGCTCATACTTACAAACTGCGAGATCATGACCTGAGTCAAAGCTGGACACTTAACCGACTGAGCCACCCAGGCACCCCTCCTTGCATATTTTTATATTGACTTCATAATCAACTTCTATAGGTCCAGGAATAATACATCTTTTCAGTATATTCATTAAAATCCTATTGAATTTCCAAAACAATTTTTAAGAGAATTAACCTTTTCACGATGCCATCTACCTTTCCAAAAACAGATCACATCTTTCCATTTGTTTAAAACTCTTTGTTTAGTAGAGAAAAAAGAAAACTACTGATCTTAAGAAGAGTAGGGAGCAGGTGGGGTACGTGGGTGGCTCAGTGGGTTAAGCATCAGACTCTTGATTCCGGCTCAGGTCGTGATGTCACAGTTTGTGAGTTCCATTCCCGCATCAGGCTTTGCCCTGACAGTAGAGTCTGCTTGGGATTCTCTCTCCCCCATTCTCTCTGCCCCTACCCTACTCACGACTTCACTCTCTCAAAATAAATAAATAAACTAAAAAAAAAAAAAAAGGAAGAATTGGGACCTGTTAACAAGTAGGCAATTTGCTCAAGTGCCTAGAAACAGAAGTTCAGTTCAGAATAAAATCAAACAATCAAATCAAATTTATGCATACATTGTCAATAACTCTACTCTAGGTACCAGGAATAGAACAACATATGCCAGTTTCAATGAGTGCTCTAATGCCAAAACAGAACGTTCGGAGGAGAGTTGGTTTTATAAGACTACTATCTTGACAGATTTGAATTCTGGGACGCCAGGGATTCCTTTCTCAGAAGGGTACATTGAGAAAAGATGAAACTCTAGGAGTTCTATTAGTGAGCACTATTTTCTGGCAAAATCGAATTTTAAGATGGCTACTAATTGCAGTTTAGTATATCCCACAGCTTCTGAAAAACCACCTGGTAGCATGTATGCCTGGAAAACTACAAAATAAGATTCTTGGAGAAATGACAATATGTCATTAATCTCAGACACTCCAAAGCCTTGCTAGAAACAAAGCTGTGTGTGCAGCTAAGAAGTCAAAAATAAAATCAGTTAACAGCTTTTTTTCCACCCCAGTACTCAAGAAGGGGGTCTGCGAAATGTCCTCTAACTGGTTCCCAGGCATGGGAAATTCACCAGGTACCTTTGCAGGTCGGCTTCTTTTCCTATTAGTCAACTGCTGCCCCCTCTCTTTTTTGCCACCACAATATCCAGCCAAGGCTTTATTCAACTCTCTTAGGAAGGCTGCGGTCCGAACATCCTTTACAAGAACACCTGCCTCATTGATGGTAGAGGCAACAAGGTTTGGTAAAAACAAAACTAGCCTAAACTAAAATCAGAAATTGCAACACATACATTCTACCAACTGCCATGCCATTTATTAGGTCATTTGAACTTGGCTTATTCTCTTCACTTTTCTGAGCTACCTTTATAAAATTTTTTATTGGTAAAATGGGAATAACCACAGTTATCTTACCTATAACAAAACAGTTGGGAAACTTATACTTGGGGTGCCTGGGTGGCTCAGTCGGTTAAGCATCTGACTTCAGCTCAGGTCATGATTTCATCATGGTTCGTGAGTTCAAGGCGCACATCAGGCTCCGTGCTGACAGTTCGGAGCCTGGAGTCTGCTTTGGATTCTGTGTCTCCCTCTCTCTCTGCCCCTACTCTGCTCATTCTGTTTCTCTCAAAAATAAAAATGATAAAAACATTGAAAAATATATTTTTTAATTATATCAGTTCATTCATATAAAAATTTTGAAATTGCCAGTGCTATAAAATTTGAAAAATAGTTTAATGTTGCATATTTATCTTATATTAAAAATAATTTATGCTTCTTATGAAATATTAGAAAAATAGCACAAAATACAGAAAAGAAAATTAAATCCATCTATATTCCCACCAACCAGAGGTAATGATATAATAATTTCTCCACTAACTGAGTGGACTTAAATTCAACACACACACACATACACACACATACGCACACGCACACACATTCAAACATTCATAATGTTGATATCATACTATATATTCAGAATTCCTTATTTTTAGTTTTTCACTCAATTTTATATTAAGACTTGGAAAAGTTGTCCTTATATATGTTTGCAATGCCAAATTTACTCAGATATGTTTCTAATATTGGCTATGTAGGACGTATCTCATTGATTGCTGTTTTTTAAATGTTCCACTCATCATAAAATACATTATTATTAAATTAATTTGACCATATTAGAGGAATTTCATTTTTCATGCGATGTTAATGATAGAGATAAAAATAGATACTCTTCCATATTCTATGTTATAATTGTGTATAAAGTAAATAGCTTTTGAATTAAAATAAAATATAACAAAACATTCAGTTTTCCATTGAGTGCCTCCCCCCCCCACTTAATTCTTAAAAAAGAATTTATTAATGTTTTTTATTTATTTTTGAGACAGAGAGAGACAGAGCATGAGCAGGGAAGGGGCAGAGAGAGGGAGACACAGAATCCGAAGCAGGCCTCAGGGTCTGAGCTGTCAGCACAGAGCCCAACACAGGGCTCAAACTCACGGACCATGAGATCGTGACCTGAGCCGAAGTCGGACGCTTAACCGACTGAACCACCCAGGCGCCCCAAACCCTCCACTTAATTCTAAATTTAGTGAGCAACCTTTGTTTTAAATTTTTTTAATGTTTATTTATTTCTGAGAGAGAGACAGAGACAGAGCATGAGTGGGATAAGGGCACAGAGAGAGGGAGACACAGAATCCGAATCAGGCTCCGGGCTCTGAGCTGTCAGCACAGAGCCCGACGCAGGGTTCAAACTCAGGGACCACGAGATCATGACCTGAGGCGAAGTCGACACTTAACCGACTGAGCCACCCAGGTGGCTGTGAGGGACCTATTTTTATTGAGGTAGAACTTACATGGGATGAAATGTACAGATCATAAGTACAAGTAGATGAGTTTGGGCATATAAGTAGATATAATCACTCCACCAAAATAGAGAAAAATTCCACCATCCTAGAAAATTCCATCATGTTCCCTTATAGTTATTCCACCCTCATGGATAACTACTGTTTGTATTCATACAACACTGATTTGTCTATTATTTCTTTTTTTAATTTTTTTAATGCTTATTTTTGAGAGAGAGACAGAGAGACAGAGGGTGAGTGCAGGAGGGGCAGAGAGAGAGGGAGACAGAATCCTAAGCAGGCTCTAGGCTCTGAGCTGTCAGCACAGAGCCCGATGCGGGGCTTGACCCCACGAACCTGGAGATCACGACCTGAGCTGAAGTCGGTCGCCCAACCAACTGAGCCACCCAGGCGCCCCCTGATTTGTCTATTCTTGAGTACAATGCGTATAATTAGAATCATACAATATGTGCTTTTTTGTGTCTGGCTTGTTTCACTCAACATAAGTTTTTTGAGATTTATCCATATTCTTGAGTGAATCAGTAATTCAATCATTTTCGTTATTATGAAGAATTCTACTTATGAATATAAGACAGTTGGTTTACACTTTGGGCTTATTACGAACAAAACTGCTGGATACCTTCTGCACAAGTCGTTCTGTGGGTATATTTTGGGTACACACTTAAGAGTGGGTATGGTCGTATGAGAAACTGCCAGACTGTTTTCCAAAGTGATTGTACTGATATTTGATTCTGTGAATACTTTGAAATGTTGGTCTTTTGCTGTCTTTGATTTGCTATTTCACTGTGCTTTTAATTTGTATTTCCCCAAGGGCTGACTATACTGAGCACATTTTCATGTGCTTAATGGTCATTTCTATCTTCTCATGTAGTGTCTATCAAGTCTTTTGCCCCTTTTACGGGGTTATCTTTTTATTACTGATTTATAGAGCTGTCTATATATTTGAGATAGAGGTCGATTATTTCTTCAGGCTTTTTTTCTTTTTTTTTTTTTTTTTTTTTGGTCATGCTCTCTGTCTCCCTCTTTTTTTTAGAGGATCTGATGTGTATATACATATCATATAAATGTAAAATTGTGTCTTATTGCTGCACAGAACACTGAGGCTCAGCTTATTCTTTTTCGATATTTCTCCTATTTTCTTTAATTCAATAATTTCTATTAATCTGACCTCAAGTACAACAAGTCTTTCATGGTATTAAATCTGTGGTAAAGTTCGTCCACTAATTTTTTTAAAGCTTATTTATTTGGAGAGAGAGAGAGAAAATGCAAGTGGGGGGAGGGGGATGCAGAAAGAGAGGGAGAGAGAGACAGAGACAGAGACAGAGACAGAAAGAGGGAGAGAGACTCCCAAGCAGGGTCCGTGCTGTCAGCACAGAGCTCAAAGCCACAACCGTGAGATCATGAATTGGACTTCACTGACTCAGCCACCCAGGAACCCGATTTTTATTTCTGATATTATGCCAAGAATATCCACTCAGTTACTTTTCTCAAAATTAAAAATTTCCGTTTCTCCATTAAAAATCTCCATACACGTGGATGCGGGTGCACGCGCGTGCACACACACACACACACACACAATTTCTTTTTCAATTTCATCTCTTTTATTACCATGTAGCAAAGCAATTTCTTGGTATACAGTCCTACGCATTATAACATGCATAAAGATCCATATATACACCAAACGCTCAGAGCACATAACAACGTCATCACCCCCACATCGTACTGACGCTATCCCTCTGTAGCCCCACCCTGCCCCACCCAAACTTGCAACCAGTTTTCTCTTACTGAGATGGTCATACAAGTGGGACCCTATAGTATGCGTCTACTTGAGATGCGTTTCTTCAGCTTCCGTTGTGTTTTTAAGACCATGGCATGTCACAGTAGTTGACTCATTTTTACTGCCGAGTAGTATTCCGCTGTTTGAACGGACCACAGATTCCACTTCTGAAGAACATCTGAGTTGTTTCCATATTCGGGCAGTTATGAGTTCCGCTGCCAGGAGCATTTTGGGTGGGTTTTGCCCTTAGCCCATCCAGAGCCTTTCCTCCAAGACGTCCTTCTTATTTCGAAGATACGGGCATTTGGGATCTCAGTATATGCTTGGAGTCCCCAGTGATGTCTTACAACATCTGCAAACATTGCATGACCTCTGGCATTTGCATTCAGCTCTCGGTCCTGCAGTAGCCTCCCTCCACCGGACCTCGTAAAGCCTTGCCCTCTGCATATGTAGTCCCAATACCAGCCAAAGTCCATGTGAAGAATCCCCACTGAGACTTCTCTGGCCCTTATCTTTGCTGCCCTGTCCTCTCAAGGACCATATCCTGAACATTCCACCTACTGAAGCAGCTCACTCTCCGTACTCTGCCTTCTCAACTCAGCTAGACTCTTACCTTTTACTTGACCGTCCCCGCAGGACGCTAACATCCAAAATGCACCCACAAAAAGAACATGGGGCAGCATTCACGTATTTTTTTTCTTTCAGGGATCGCAATGCTCTGCCCCTATTTTGTTCACTACATGCAAACAGTTACATTTTGTTCGGCTTTATAGTTGCTTACAGTAGGAATGCGAGGCTGATACCTGTTATCCCGTCATGGTTAGCAGCCGTTAAGATGAAGTATGCATTTTTATACTTTTTTTTATAGTTGGAATATCTCTGAGAGGTTACATGAGTGGGTAGGAGGGTTAGGATTTAAACAGCAGTCTACAGATTTCACATCTATTTTTTTCTCCATTATATTACAGCCTCTCCTAGTTGTTCCTATTTCTGCCACATCCTAGAGCCTAGCACTCATACATTTTACATAAAGCTATTTGCTTATTTTTTTTAATATCCCTAATTCCATCTCTCCTGTAATGTGTGGTAATCACAATATTCTATAGAATAATTATTATTATTGAAAAGTATAACACCACCACCATTATTGTTAGGAAATTACTTTCTACTTTTTGATCTTATTTTTAAAATTCTCATTTTGTACCATGCCCTTATCTTTAATCCACGCAGTGCTTCTTATTAGAAGAGCCTAGAAAACTCATAAAATTCCCAGAAAGCCAGGATAACCATCACATAAAGCTTATTTTAAAACAAACAACCAAATATTAGACTCCCAAAGCATTAAAACACATTCGCTTTTTCAGACATAAATAAATTACATCCTATTAAGTAGTAGAGAGAGGGAAAAAAAGTCCTTTATATATTAACAATCACGTGGGTCTGTCTGCATATTTTGACTACATTAATACTTAATTTGTTTCCTCTCCTCAGCGATTTTAAGTTGTCAGCTTTAGTATATTTAAATTCCATATTAATATTATTTTGCAAATCATTAAGCCTCTACACATTACTATTTTTTTTAAGTTTTATTTATTTTGAGAGAACGGAGAGTGCACCAGTGGGGCGGGGGGTGCAGAGAGAGAGAGAATCCCAAGCAGGCTCCGCATGGTCAGCACGGAGCCCGATGCAGGGCTGGAACCCACAAAACTGAGATCATGAACTGAGCTGAAATCAAGAGTCAGACTTTTAACTCACTGAGCCACCCCAGTGTCCCTACACATTACTTTTTTTTTTTTTTAATGACCATGATTCCTTGACTTTTCACAGAAACCAGTTTCTGCCTAGCCCAAGCCGCTTTCAGTGGGTCACCTGCTTCTGTCTAGAATAGTGACAGCTCTCAACTCTCTAGGTTTCCGAGTTATACCTTAGCTGTTCTCCACCGGCTCCCACCCTGAGCAAGCAAATCGAATGCAGTTTTTTTCTAATAGAGAAGAGGAAAGATAAAAGGACAATTAATAGCCATCAATTCCAACTCTGTGCCAGGTTTCCAAGACAAATTTGCCTCTGTAAGTCTTTGCAGGAACACAGTTGAGGAAAGTTCATTCCTAGGAGACTCGAATTCATACAGCTTGTAGGTGTTCTAGGTTTCAAACTATGCTTGACTTTAAGACAAAGCTCTTTTCAATAGTGCTGGAGGCCACACTCCACATTAAGCTGAAAAACAAAACCAGAAAACAACACTTCTATGGAAGTATGTAATTATACCATTTAGCAGAACAATCATGAATTGTTTTCACAGAAAGAACAATCAGCGGTTCTTTTGTGCCTTCATTCTGGACGCATTAGATGCAACTTAAAGCTTTAAAATATGTTCAGTTTGTGGAAGACAGGGTAGTGTCTTAGTTACTTTTCACTTTTCAAAAGTTGTCTTCGTTACTCGGCTTATTTTGACATTCTCAGTGTTGCTTTCCTTTATTAACCTCATTGTGTTATATTCCTCCTGCTTTTCCGAAAGCTTTGGAATTGTATGTTTCAATACCATTACAGTGCCCAAAGTGTTGGTACTCTTAAAAAAGAGAGAGAGAGTTCAGAATCTTGTTAATCAGTGGACATTTTGCATGTAAGGGAATCCTAAGAGTGAGACAGATGTCTCAGCTTTCTTCCAAGAGAGTTGCACTAGAAGGACATTTTCACCTCTAACACAATCCCATAGAGTAGACCGAGACATCACAACTATATTTCACTTGAAAGCTAGGCCTAGAGGCATAGTTTGCATAGAGAACAACAAAAAAACAGGGCCACCTGGGTGGCTCAGTCAGTTAAGCGTCAGACTCTTGGTTTGTGCGCAGGCCATTATCTCAGGGTTGGTCAGATCGAGCCCCACATCAGCCTCTGCACTTACAGTACTGAGCCTGCTTGGAATTCTCTCTCTCCCTCTTTCTCTTTGCCCACCCCCTGCTGGCTCTCTCTCTCTCTCTTTCTCTCTCGGTCTCTCACTCTCGAAATAAACACTTAAGAGAACAAAACAATCCACACTGCTCACACAATAAGTGCTAGAAAGAAAGAGGAGGATTCTGAGTCTCCGACTTCGGCTTCTACTAGAAGATTGAAGATTTAAGCAAAGCAAACACACGCCAACAGCATCAGTAGATAATAGGTCACTGTTTTAATCGTGGGATAAGTAGCTTCTGTTTGAAAATTTAAATTTCTGAATACCAACCTCTTAAAATCATGTGTCATTTAAAAAGTAGCAAACAAAAAAGCACAAAAACAAGCGGTTACCACAATAAGCTGTCAATTAGCAGAACTGAATCTAATTGTAAATGAATTGGGGGAAATAAGTAGATGATAATCTTATTGATGTGCTTTCTTTTACCAAGCAGTAGCTCATCACACCTGCTGAGTTTGCTGTTCATAAGGTTTACTTTTGACTTAAACAGTTAACATTTCTCCATTTAAACCAATAATGCTGTGTGTAGCAAAACACTATGAGGTAAGATATAAAAGCAACTTTCCCTTTATAAGATATTGATTTTTAAATAACTAATCAAGGGTTGAGGTGATCCCATAGGAGGATGCAAGACAAAAGCGAAACTAGGATTAATAAAGCTATATACACAATTTCACCGCTTTAAATTTGAGTTTTAAAGGAATTAATGAAATGACTCAGGGAACAATGTTAGAAATTTAAGAGATAGCATGTAACAAATGAAGATTTATAGCGGGGGTTTTTTTTCAATTTTTTCAAAAGGGTTTTTCATTTAAATGGAAGCAAAATAATTGTGTGCTTGTGCTTAGGAACAAATCTGATCAAATCCATGTTTAGAGACACTCAGATTTTCTCCATGATATTTCAAGGTTACTTTGAGGCACGGAGGCTCAGAGGCATCAAAGTCAAGTTCATCCAGACTTTGTGACCTTGATGTCCAGTTTAAAGGCTCTGGGAACAAGCGAATCCCTGAGTGAAACTATAGCTTATGTTTTGGTATTTCATTTAAACAGTAGCTTGAGTAGAAATTGGCCTGAAGCATTTGATTCCTCAAGGAGTCTTTCTGTTGACCAGGCTGAATGGAGTCTTGGAGGCATAGCTAGCTACCTACAAACATAAGGGTAATGGAGAACAAGATATTAGAGCACGAATCATATTATACACAGGGCTGTGTGGCACTACACCCAGAATGTCATTGCGTGAGCATCAGAGCACTTAGCCTCTAAGAGAAAAAGTTGCAAAAGGCACTACAGTATTTGGAGCGTCCAAAACAACGTCGAAAACAGTCTGGTGTCCAGACTCATTGGAAGGCTGCAGTTATGACTGGCTTACGGATGTTCTTACGCAGCCCCTCTCTGATATTCCAGGCCGTTTTTACAAAATAGGCTGCGGGAGGAAGTTCTTTTGATAATCACTGAAGCAGTCAGAGAAAATGGCAAAACAAACTGTGGCAGCTGCTTGACCCTGCGGAGTCAGGGTTTGTGGCTCAGTATCACAGGCTTGCCTCTTTCTAAGTATACAGTTCCAATGCTGGGACACCCGTAAGCACAGAAAACTAAATGAAATGATCATAAGGCTTGTTCTCTTGCAAAATACAATTTATATTAGCGCAACAGTATTTTTTTTCTAAACATTTACTAATTTGTCTCAACAAAAGAATAGTTGTTGAGACAGACTTTTTCCAAAATCTGTGTGCCAAGGATTTTACAATTATTTTTTAAAGATTCATTGATTCACCGGGTGTCATTTTTTTTTTTTTTTGTTTAAAGTGTATTTATTTTGAGAGAGTGAGAGAGAACAGGCCGGGGAAGGGTCAGAGAGAGAGGGAGACAGGGAATCTCAAGCAGGCTCCGCATTGCCAGCACAGAGCCCAACGCAGGGCTCCATCTCACAAACCATGAGATCATGACCTGAGCCTAAAATGAGAGTCAGATTCTCAACTGACTTGAGCCACCCAGGTGCCCCTCACTGGGTATTTTTCAAATAGCTTCCTAGATTATAATCCTTACAACAAAACTTCAAGGTACATCTAGCTAACATCATCTTTGAAGTGTAGAAATTGAATCTTAAAGAAATCAAATAACTTTCCTAAATCCACAAAGATAAGACCATCAGCACCAGTATTCAAATCTAGGATATTTGGTCCTGTCTTTTTAAATAATATAAGCATACAGAGTCTCTAATGCTTATGGATGTTTCCTATTTAGAATATCACCTTGGTAACTTTTTTTTTTTAATTTTTATTTATTTTTGAGAGAGAGAGACAGAGTGGGAGTGGGAAGGAGCAGAGAGAGAGGGAGACACAGAATCTGAAGCAGTCTGCAGGCTCTGAGCTGTCAGCACAGAGCCCAACACAGGGCTTGAACCCACGGACCACAAGATCATGAGTCAGACACTTAACCGACTGAGCCACCCAGGCGCCCCTGGAATGTCACCTTTGGAAGGACTCTTTCATCCTCCCACATAGACTCAGTCTGTGATATTATTTTATACCAACACAGGGAATACTGTCACATAAAATAGATTTTGTTACACATTTGTAATTTTTGTGATACTTAACACAAAGTGTCAGCTAGAATGGGCTATTCTTTATAGTTTGTGGAATAACTCAAAGGACTATGAGAGAGAGAAAAAGTTCTATGAAACCTCGTATATTTCCAATTAATAATCAATGAGAACTATGTAAGATCATTTCCATTTCTGTCTTTTATGACCAGTAAGTTCAGAGCTAAATTTAATCAAGTAAAGTATTTCATCCCTGGCTTCAATTATAATGACATCTGCCTTATCTAAATGGTCTAGAAGCTATTTTCATCTTCATTTTAACTTCACCCATTTTTTGAAAGCTATCACAAAATCTTTGAATACTGGGTAAAGGTTAAACTGGTCCTCTCTACACTCATGGTAGAAATAAGGAAAGTCTCAAGTCATGATATGAACAAAGCAATACACAGAAAATTAGCAGTGATCAGACTGAGATAATCTCCACTTATATTTGAATGTATAAATTATGCCAGTGTATGCTTCCTCTTAATCCATTGTATCAATTACTTTTTACATCCAAAATTTGTTAAGATTAACATCAACATCTGATTACAGGAGTCCTGTAAAGTCATCTGTTTTATTAAATAATAATACAATGATTCTAAATTATGTTATACATCACCTTTCTATCCTGATAACAAATTTGAATTTCTATTCTCTAACGACACTTTAAAATTCTGAAAATCCTGATTGTTGAGTTGTTTTCCAAGTTATCTCATGGCCATTCCACAGTTGTCCCAGACAAAGCTATATGTCATTCTCTATCCATTGGCCACTGCCTCTAACTTTCCCTTACATAGCTCCTTCTGCTAATACGATTTCCACACAAAGTAGTTTTAGACGTAAAAAATTTAAAAAATAAAAAAAACTTTTGAAGAATTTCTAGATTTCTACAAAAGAGCTAATATATGATTGGGGTGGGGCTTTAAATGTATAGATATATAGATATAGATATAGATATAGATATAGATATAGATATAGATATTATTTTTTTTACTACATAATATTCTCTTAAACAAAAGCATGTTTTAAAAGCTCTTTATTTTTTTTGTAAGTTTATTTATTTTTGAGAGAGAGAGAGACAGAGCTTGAGTGGGGGAGGGGGAGAGAGAGAGAGGGAGACACAGAATCGGAAGCAGGCTCCAGCCCCTGAGCTGTCAGCACAAAGCCTGACTCAGGGCTCGAACTCACGAACTGTGAGATCGTGACCTGAGCTGAAGTTGGATGCTTGACTGACTGAGCCACCCAGGCAACCCTAAAATCTTTTTAATCCTCACAAAGTAACAGCATGCTCTGTTTTTATGGACTCAGTGCTAGTTTTGGTTCTCTGGCAACTGTTTTCCTTAGCATGATCTCCCATTGGTTACCACTCAGAGCATATCAACCAATAATCCCATCAAACGTGGAGTCAAATTTGTGGTCAAGGACTCTTGATTCATTCTTGAATCATAATCACTAACAAGTATCTTAATGTGGCTTGAGTCCTACTTGCCCCATATTTTCTCTGCCAGATGGTACTTCTGCATCAGTCAATAATAAAAAACCAAAGGGGGCGCCTGGGTGGCTCAGTAGATTAAGTGTCAGACTTTAGCTCAGGTCTTGATCTGAAGGTTTGTGGGTTCCAGCCTGGCGTCGGGCTCTGTGCTGAGAGCTGGGAGCCTGGAGCCTGCTTCAGATTCTGTGTCTCCCTCTCTCTCTGCCCCTCCCCCACTGGGACTCTGTTTTTCTCTCGTCTCTCTCTCAAAACTAAATAAACATTAAAATAAATAAATAAATAAATAAATAAATAAATAAATAAATATCAATATCCTATTTCTATCAACTGTATAACAACATCAATTTAAAAAGAGAAATTTCTTTTTAAAAATTATTATATAGAAGCACGTTGCTAGGAAAGATGAGTAATCACCTTACAGCCTCTAAAATAAATTAAAATGTTTCTGTTACCCCAATATACTCTTCAACTAGTTTGATACCATTTCTATACTAAGATGAAAACATACTTGCAAAATATTTTATCCAAGCATAGTTTACAAAATGAAAATGAGCTAACTCCAGAAGTTGTAAGGAGTTACTATATTTGAGATCTAGGAGCAAATGTCTGATTAATATATTTAGAAACATTTGTCATTTTAAAAATATATTTCTTCATGAGGTCACTTTTTTACATGGCTGTGTTTTATAAACCTACTTCAAAAGGAGTGTTCAAAGATTATGTTCTTTTGACATACAGATTCATTTAAAAATCATTTGCCCAAAGATGTCTTTGGTAAGGTTAAAAATACAGGTACTTTGTCAAAACCAATATAAATCTCTGGATAAAACCGTTCGAAGATTGTATATGGCTGTTCAATTTCATTTTTAAACTGTAGTTGTTATTAATTGCACTATTGTTTTAATAACACGATTCTCATTAGTTTTTTCTATTGGTATTAAAGTAAGTGTTGGCAAGAAAGCAGATCAGCCAGAACTTTGATTCATTGTTGATAAGGTGTCAGTAAAATGGCTTTGAAAGACTGTTTGGCATTATCTTCTGGAGCTGACCACATGTACATTCCATGACCTGGCAATTTCATTTCCAAGTACATACTTAACAGAAATGGGTTCCCTATCTCCACATTTCAACCAAAAGATAAGAATTAGAATGTTCTTGACAGCCTCAAACTGGAAAAAATTTAAATGATCAAGTATAACATGAATAAATACATTCTGGTACTGGGTAAAATGGGATAGTGTACCAAAAATAAGGAGACAAATGGTTGTCAAACATTCCCGTATACGTTAAACACCCAAACAAAATGTTGAGTAAAAGAAGCCAGACACAAACGACCATACACATTCTAAATATGGGGAAAAGCTGCTGTGTGTTGTTAGAACTCAGAATATAGAAATAATTCTGAGATGAAAGCGGGGGGTGGGGGTGCGGGGTAGCGACTGGGAGGGACCATGACACAGGTTTTTGGGTGCTGATGATAGTCTAGTGGGTTTTAATTGGTCTCAGGACTTGACTGGTATTCATTGTCTCCTTCTACTATCTTTTAAATCCTTCTCTCCCTCAGCAATCATATCTGGAGATCCATTAGTGTCTTACACGGTAGCAGGAGCCAAGTCTTGATTCCTGAGTGTTTTGAGCCCTTGGTAACCATAAACCTCTCAAGCCAAGGTCACTGTACCTGTCCATTCTCATTTGTAATTGGAAGAAAGAGTATCAAGTAAGTACCCAAGTGGATCATCTGTATTTCTCTGTGTTCCTTCTGCTCCCCACTGCAGAAGGAGTCCTTTCTCACTCTACTGATCAGCAGACCTCTGGCAAAATGGTGACTTATCTTCTCACATACTGGTCACTTGATATTAAGAGTCTAATGTGCCTACGTGGCAGCTGAAATTTATTTATAGTTCAAGGGAACCATTGATGTGTTACTGGCAACCATTCTCTCCAAGACCAAGCCTTTAAACCCTACAGGTTCTAACAGTATAGGGATACAAACATATAATCCCACAGAGGATTCTTGGGAAGAATGGCAAGTGGGGCCATGCATGCTTCGACCTCTTAGTTTCTGTCTTATTCTTCATATTTCACAAACAGGACCATGTAGAGGAAGCTGATTCAGATATGGTGTCTTAAAGAATGAGACCTTCATCCGATTTCTCTATAGATCCAGCAGCTTCTGGCTAATTTAATGTATGATACAACCAGTATATCCCAAAGTTACGGGTCCATTCCTGCACCTACCGGTGAGTCCCCTGGTCAAGTGCTATGTTGCATGAGAATCTATGTCTATTATCAAACATTCATTAATTGCTCTAAGGAACCATAATAGCTTCTGGAAAATGGTACTGACAGGCAGGAAAAAAACAAACAAAAAAAAAAACAGATGTCTATCCATGGCCACTGGCTCTTCTAGGACAAAAGAGGGGACCCATATAGTCTACCTTCCACCAAGGCCTATTGGCCTTTTCCAGGAATAGTGCCTTATCAGCATTAGTCTCTGTGGCTGGTAGATTACATATTCAAAGGTGACATCATGTAGGTCAGCCTTAGTAAGTGAGAAGCCATGCCACCCTATCTTCCACTGGCTACTCCATTCTTTCTGATCATCGTGCTAGTTCTGAGGTAATACTTGTTGATGCAGGTTCAGTACTTATTGGTTCGGTGCCTTTTCTCCGACGGATCCTTTCTGGAGGGCATTTGTACATGACACAAAAATCTCTACACTTTGGGCACGTTACCAGCTGTTCACTCACATGACTTTACCCAAGACTTAGCCTCTGAATTGCAGTCCTTTTCCTTCCAGGCTTCTGCACAGCTGGCTGGATTATTTGCCAGTGCCCAGAAAGCTATACATTCTCATCTCAGGCCACTGTTCTTTTCAAAAAAGTAGATGTCCAGGAGCTTTGCCCATTGGAAAGTTTTTTGTTCTCTGCAAAAAAGGCCATTTCCAAATGTGCCTGCAATGCAACCACTATCCAATATTGGCTTACATCAATTTATCAGCCTGATCCATCCTGCAACAAAGTTTGGGCTTTTTCCTACTCTTTCAGCTGGTGTTATAGGACTTTCCATAGAGCCATAGGAATGTGCTGGCAGAGAAGTATAGTTGAAACCATGGTGAGTGATGACATAAAGTTGTAGGCTATCAGCTCGATTCCTGCCCTCTCGTCTCACACAGGCTTGATACAAATATACCATGTCCATATTATAGTAAACTGCTCCTGGACATGTCCAACTGTACCATTTGGCAAGTTCAAAAGCAGTCTACTTGTAATAGAAATTTTCAGATGCATTATCGTTCAGTGTCCTATGATCAGTAGCACAGCAGGAGCTCTTTCTTTTTTTTTTTCCAAAGAATTTTTAAGTGTATTTATTTTTGAGAAAAAGAGACAGAATGAGTGGGGGAGGGACAGAGACAGAGGGAGAGAGAGAATCCCAAGCAGACTGTGCCATCAACGCAGAATCTAATGTGGGGCTCGAACTCACAAACCGTGAGATCATGACCTGAGCCGAAATCAAGACGCTTCACCAACTGAGCCACCCAGATGCCACAAGGCAGGATCTCTGTCTTGAAAGATGTAGAGTTCTTTGCTGTTGATGGCCTGACCTTTCTTCAGAACCCCACTTAGACTTTCTATAAGTTCTATCCCACTGATGCTTCCAATAGCATGGGATCTTCCGGATCATGTGGCCCAAACAGGCAAACAGCTTCTACCACAGCCCAGATCTGCGACAGATCCCTTTCCTGCTCCCAGCCACATTCAGACTTGGCAGTCCTCTCTATCCCTCAGTATGCGAGTCAGAGAGGACTTCCTATCTATGGAACAAGTTGCCTTCATACCCAAAGAGGATGACCGGGCACTGAGTTGTTTTTTGTTTTTTTTGTTGTTGTTGTTCTTAATGTGGTAGGGCATTCAAGCTATAGCAGTTTTTCTTTACTTTTCAAAGGATATCCTAAAATGTTTCCACATGCCTGTGGATCTTTGTAAATTTATCTCCTGCCTTCAGGACAGCATGAATCTCACCATCAAGCCAGCACCTTGACCATCATGGTATCAGCCACCCCTTGTTTGGCCTGTCCAATCAGCCTGATGTCATCAATATTATGTATCAAAGTGGTATTCTTCCAGATCTCCAGGAGGCCATGGATGCTTCGGATTATGTTATGACAGAGTGTGGAATAATTAACACAATCCTGGGGTAAACCTGCAGTAACTATCAGTGTTCTTGCCATAATCCGTTTCTACACCGACAAATGGATCCCTTGGTCACACACTATGTGGTGTGAGAATCTATGCCTATGGATAAGGAATTATTTAATTGCCTTAAGAAATCATAAGCCTCTGGAAGGTGGTACTGACTGGGGCTCAGCAGGCTCATATGAATGCAATCTGTTTCTGAATCTCTTTTCTGATTAGAATGGAAAATAATGCATTCCCCAAACCAGTGTCTGCATACCAAGTACCTGAAGGTTTAGTAGTCATCTCTAACAGCAACACTATGTCCTACAAAACAGCTGCTACTGGGGCCAGTACTCGGTTAAGCCTGTGGTAGTTTACGGTCAACCTCAAACTCCATCTTGTTTCAGCAGAGGCCAGAATGGTCAATTAAAGGGAAATATCCTTTAGGAAAAGATGTCACTAATATCTATTCATCCCGCTAGGATGCAATACTGAGTATTTTTGCTTACTTGTTTTTTTTGTTTGTTTGTTTTTTGTTTTGTTTTTGGGGAGTTGGGTTGGGTTTATTTTGTTTCGTTGTTTCATTTTGTCTTGTGTTTTACTATCTCAGTCAAAGTTAAAGGGCACTTGTAGAAACTTCGACTTGACTGCCTCCGATTTGATAGCTCTTACGGTTTTGGTGTGTCCAGATATGTTGCAAGGCCACTCTCTTCATTCATTGAGTCCAAATCTGAAAATTGGCTGAGATCCAGGAGCTCAAAGGGGGCTCAAAGCTTTCTTAGTGCGATGAGTGCCCTTAGCCCCACAATCCTCTATCAATGCCTTCTTCTGATTACAGATAATATGTAGCACTCTCTTCGGCTGTCCATCTTCTGGCCCCCTAGAAAGACCAGAGTCTATTAACCATCTTTAAAGATCAAACCGACTCAGCTGTCCATCTATCTTGCCATTATAGTAATTGTAGTTCTCTGGTACCCTAACAGTTAAATACCACCCCCTGGCTTTCATTACTTTGGAGGCCTCATCACCCTCATGACCATGAGTAAATTCAACAGTAAGACTGCCTAAGATCCATTGTCCCCTTATTTTAGAAATCAAATCCCTAAATTGTAGTTGAGAACTTACCTATCAAGCTATAGACCACATACCTAGTCTTTCCTACAGATAATTATGGCATTTGTGGCCAGTGAGACATAAATAAATGTACTGGCTTATACTTCTAGGTGGCACCAGAAAGTAGGCAGTCATGAAACTTGCCTTCCCCTTTCTTCTTCTGGACATCAGGTGCACATATCAAACATAGTGACATATCATTGTGAGTGAGGTGAGGCTAGAGCAATGAGAACAAGACAGCTGGGGTTCCTAGAAAACCCTCATGGAATAGACATTCTACCGGTCCTGGATCACTGCCCCCACGAGAAAAAAACACTCTTCAACTTTTGTTTAAGTACTTTGAATATTTTTTAGAGCACACGAATCTGTATTTTCATACTTATTGCTGCCACTTCATCAGAAACTCATTTTTAACTAGACTCGGAATGCGAGGAAGGCCATCATAGGTACAGAGGAGGCAGAAGTCTGGAATCGTCTGGAGTTGAAGCATCACACGGTGAGTGACATCGCACCTATGCGCTTGCCCTGTGAACCTCAAGCAGCTATTGCGACAAAGTTGAGAACCTAGTAAACACATCCCCAGAGCACACTGCGTCCACCCAGGATACTGCCTTCTCAGTTTCTGCACACTTTGAATGGTCTTTGCCCCTTTACTCTCCTGCAAACAGCCACTCTCCTGTCACACTCTAGACTGTCATGACATTAACTCCTCTACTTTCAAAACCAGCCCCTCCTATCTTCCCAGTTCTGCCTCTAGTTACCAATTGCCCAAAGTATTTGAGCTGAAAACGGGCTTTTCATGTTTTAAACCCACCATTTTTTTTCATCTTCCCTTTCGCCTTCCCATCTGCACGTTCCTCCTTAGGCTTGATAGTGGCTGGTTATTATTATTTGGTCTCTCATCATCCTTTTGTTCAACAAATATTTATTGAGCAAGATAAATATACTACCAGGTGCTGCTCTGGGTGTCAGAGACGGAGAAGTGAATAAGACAGGAAAAAACAACAACAACCACACCTGTTCCTGTGGACCCTGCTTACTTTCAGTGGGCAACATCACAGAAGTAAGCAGTCAAAATATATTCTTTGATACCTTCATCATATATAAAGGTATATCTTTATCTATTATGTATTATACCTCGATGGTTTTAAGTAAGGATTCACCAAGTTTCATCCTCAGCTCTAGTATGGGAACCAACTCGGGCATTTAGTCTTGAGTTTTGAGTCTTTAAAAACTGAATGACTGGGGCAGCTGGATGGCTCAGCCAAGCATACAACTCTTGGTTTCAATTCAGGTCATGACATCACAGTCCCTGAGTTTGAGCCCCGCCTGGGGCTCCATGCTGACTGCAGAGCCTGCTTGGGATTCTCTCCCTCTCTCTCTCTGCCCTTGCCCTACTCATGCTCTCTCTCTCTCTCTCTCTCTGTCTCTCTCTCTCTCAAAATAAATAAACTTTAAAAAAGATAAAAAAAATTGGGGCGCCTGGGTGGCTCAGTCGGTTAAGCATCCGACTTCGGCTCAGGTCACGATCTCACGGTCCGTGAGTTCAAGCCCCGCGTCAGGCTCTGGGCTGATGGCTCAGAGCCTGGAGCCTGCTTCCGATTCTGTGTCTACTTCTCTCTCTGCCCCTCCCCCATTCATGCTCTGTCTCTCTCTGTCTCAAAAATAAATAAAAATGTTAAAAAAAATTTTTTTAAATAAATAAAAACTGAGTAACTGAATAACTCCTGCAATATTATTTTTGGTGTCATCAAAATTTGAATGGATAATTATTACATAATCATATACATTGCCATCATATCTACTGTGTACAACAATGTCCATAATATGAACACAGAATTTTCTTATCATATATGTTTCAGGTGTCCAGCTTTATAATTCAACATTGACACACACTACAAAGTGATGAATGGCACTGAATTTGCAGCGATCATTTTGTAGAAAACAAAGAATTTAATTCAAATTCATTGCTAATATTTTAATGTGCAATTTCAAATGTGGGTATACATTCTATATTTTAGTAGGAATGAAATTCACTTCATATGCTTACTGCAATTCTCAGACATTTGATATATATTTGTCTATTATTGAAGTAGAAAATATTGTAACATTTAAATATGATTGTTACAGCTATTACTTTTATGAGAAAAATCAAATTTTCAGAAGTTTTAACTAGCTACATAGTTATGTATATCTGCCATTATTACAAAATGGGAAGAGTGCATTAGTTATAGAACTTTAAAAGTAATACTCAGTTTGAGTCAATAGCCTATTAAGATTAAATAATAAAAGGAAGAATAAGAATTCTAATATAGAGTTTTCCTCATATTCAATATTAACCTATGAGATACTATTTAGTTTTTAATTACTAAATCCTACTTTTTTTGCCCCCTGTCTTTCAAGAACATGTCCTATTTGGATATTCTTCATCATTTTAAAAGGGCATCTAAAGTCAGAGGATCAGGGGCACCTGGGTGGCTTCGTCAGTTGAGCTTCTGACTTCAGTTCAGGTCACCGATCTCGCGGTTTGTGAGTTCGAGCCCCGCATCGGGCTCTGTGCTGATGGCTCAGAGCCTGGAGCCCGCTTCGGGTTATGTGTCTCCTTCTCTGTCTGCCCCTTCTGCATTTGTGCTCTGTCTCTCTCCGTCCCTCAAAAAAAAAAAAAAAAAAAAAAATGTAACATCAGAGGATCAATGGCCAGCTCAAAAGTCCATAAGGAGGATAGACAAGAAAATCACATATGGCAAGACATCGGTATCGACAGATCCTTTTTGAGCTACACATTATATAGAATATAAGAATAAGAGAAAACTAAGGCATAAAAAACAATTTGTTCTCACTAAAAAAAAATTAAGACATTCCAAAAATGCTTGAGGAAGAAAATTCCTTAACGTATTGACACTATGGTTGCTTAAAATCTTAATCAAAATTCTTGCACATTTGATTGGCATAACATGGCAAATTTTTTTAGTACCTGAAAAAGAAGGAATTTTGGAGATTTACGAAACACATCAATCCTAGGTTAGAAGTTCCTTTTGAAAAACAAGCTACCAAAACCATCTTTTTTTTCTTTTTTATATGTTTCCATACACATAAAAGTCTGTGGGGGCGCCTGGGTGGCGCAGTTGGTTAAGCGTCCTGACTTCAGCCAGGTCATGATCTCGCGGTCCGTGAGTTCGAGCCCCGCGTCAGGCTCTGGGCTGATGGCTCGGAGCCTGGAGCCTGTTTCCGATTCTGTGTCTCCCTCTCTCTCTACCCCTCCCCCGTTCATGCTCTCTCTCTCTCTCTCTGTCCCAAAAATAAATAAACGTTGAAAAAAAATTAAAAAAAAAAAGTCTGTGATAATATTAAATGCATCTCTTTTTGGTCTGGTCCACCAGTCATTTGAATATAGAGAAACACGGATGATGTTTTTAAATGTTTAACAGCATATGAATCCATGATGAATTTGACAATGTTTTGTGTGTGTGTGTGTTTTGTTTTGTTTTGTTTTTTACCAGCTGGCCAAAAAACTTCTGGATTTCACACCGATAACAACATGATGATTCTGATAAAAGAAATATTTACAGAATAGAAGTTAACACTCTGCAGTTGAATCTTCATAGACTGATTATAGTCTTGTGCAATATAAGAGAACTACTGGCCATTATCAGAGAGACAGTTGACTGCATTCCTTTTCAGCCAGAGACAGACTCCTAATACACAACAGATTTTCTTATCACCTTGCTATGCTCTTATATAATAAGTCCTAACGGAATGAAATAGCAGCAATTACCTGCTTAAAAACAGATTCTGGAGCAAAAGAATATCTTGTGCTGTACTTAGCTTACAATAATACTGAAGTGAATGGACTTTTGTTTGCAGAGAAAACAGTTTATTTGCTGGAAACTACAAATAAACTTGATAAACCTTGACAATATATGTATTTCTCACCTGATAATTCCCATAGCATTCCACACCACAGCAGGTGCTAAAATTACTATCCATGCCATGAAAGCTGAGAAAAATTGAGAATTCGCTGAGAGCGAATTTAGTTATCTTTAAGCCATTTTTCCCGCATTTCCGTATTTCCAGATTCATGTCTCCTTGTGATTGTATAAGTGAAATAACATTTTCCTTAAGGTATTGTGTAGAGCAAAAACATCAGAAATAACAAATAATAAGTGGGGTAACAATCTCAAGTTTTGCTTCTGAAAATATTCAGCAAGCATCTTTTATTTAGCAGTATAAAAGGTAGAATTCATGGGATTATTTCAATGAAACTGCATCATCACCGTTGACAAAATCTTCTGATCTACAAGATGAAAATGAAATGCCTTTACCTAGTTATTTACTCATGTTGAGAAATGAAAACGTAAAAATCTATTGGGAATAACAAGATAACCCCATCACAAGTAACTTTTGTGAGCACAGCTAAAAGAAAAAAAAAAGCAATCCTAGTCTGAAAGTGAGCATCTATTCAGTATCTCCAAGATGCAACATAGTCCTGCCTGAGCTGTCTAGAATCTGGCAGTGAAGAAGGTATTGTTTCTGTTCTGTAAGATCAAGCTTTGTAAAATTGATGCCCTATACTTTTACTAATCAAGTTAAAATCATGTAAAACTAAATAATATTTAGATAGAAATCAGATTTATTATTCTAAAACAGTGACACTCAGCTTTGGCCAGCTATTGCCTTAAACAGAAGTCCATTCAGTCAAGTGTGAGTTCTGTGCCTCACACACAAGTTAAATACAGTAAAGCAAATCATAGATGAAAGCCAGAAAATGACTGAGGGTAGGAACAGAGGAAGCCATGTTAGGTAGAGTGGTCAGGGTAGGCCTCACCATGCCATGCAGATATCTAAGAAAAGAGAAATCCAATGGAAGAATACCACTGAGGAAGGAAACTAACTGGTATATTCCAGGGACAGCAACCAGGCCAGTATGATTGGAGTAGAGCGAGCCAGAGGGAGAGTGGTGAAAGATGAGGTTGGAGAGAAAAAAGCCAGCCATATAAGCCCTACTGGCCTGTATTAAAGACTTAGCAATTTTTCTTTTTATTAATTTTTTGTATTTTTTAATATAATTTGTCAAATTGGTTTCCATACAACACCCAGGGCTCGTCCCAACAAGTGCCCTCCTCAATGCCCATCACCCACTTTCCCCTTTCCCCCTCCCCCCCATCAACCCTCAGTTTGTTCTCTGTATTCAAGAGTCTCTTATGGTTTTCTTCTCTCCCTCTCTGTTTGTAACATTTTTTCCCCTTCCCTCCCCCACGGTTTTCTGTTAAGTTTCTCAAGATCCACATATGAGTGAAAACATATGGTATCTGTCTTTCTCTGACTGACTTCTTTCACTTAGCATAATACCCTCCAAGTTCCATCTAAGACTCAGCAATGTTTCTAAGCGAGATGGGAAACCATTGTCCTGCGTTGAGCCAAGCAACAATATGGATTGATCTGTGTTGTTAAAAGATCACTCTTGTAAATGACTTGGTGTTAGAGTCTAGTGTATAAGGTGAGAAGCAGACAAGAAATGCAAACAAATCCCCATCAGAGACCCAGGGAAGACGAGATGAGATGCCCCAACTAAGGCAGACAGGAAGCACAAAGGGAAAATTTCTCCTTCCTCTGCCTTTTATTTTATCCAGGCCCTCCATGGATTGGATGATGCCCACCCACCTTGGGAGGGCAAGCTACTGAGTCCACCAATTTGAATGCCAATCCTATCCAGAAATTAATCCACACACACCCAAAATTAATGTTTAATCTGGACACCCGGTGGCCAGTCAAGTTGACACATAAATTAGCTGTCATCGGCATTGATCTTACATGTCACTAATATAGAAGCACAAGAAGAGACTGCTTCATCAGGCTTCCTCTAGACCTACCTACCAATTTTGTCTGTATTACATTCTCCGCTCCTCCTTCCTTGTCAATAGGTCAATGTCAATGTCAATGTCCTGACTTCTCTTCAAGACCAAAATTCACACTTGCGTGTCTACTGAATCCCTCTGACCAGCGCAGCATGGGAACTATCCCCACCTTAGCAACAACCACAAATCGCCAGGCTATGGTCCCTTGGTAGCTACTTTGGAATGGTCCTTAACACTTAATCGGACAAATCCAAGACTACTTGTCTGTGCTTCTTCCCTGACTCCTCCCCTCCAACTTTCTCTTTGACCCACTTCATTCAAGCTTCTGCTTCTCATCCTGCACTAGATGCTCTCACTCACTCCTCTTGCCAACATCACAAGGTCTCCAGTTCTACCACGATGAGGGTGGGTTCTCCTACCTCACTGTATGTATCGCATTGCTCAGCAGTGTTGGACTCTAACTCAGTAACTTCTTCTCGAAACCCCTCCTTCTCTTGGATCCAGAGATACCAAACAAACTGAGAAGTCAGACAGAGGGACAGATAAATAAAATACGATGCAGCAGGTGGCGTATTTCAGATTTGCAGGAAGGAGGAGGGATTACAAACGAAGTGTACTTTTTGCAGAACTTAGAAAAATGAGAATTTTTTAATTTTTTTTTTAAATTTTTTTTTCAACGTTTATTTATTTTTGGGACAGAGAGAGACAGAGCATGAACGGGGGAGGGGCAGAGAGAGAGGGAGACACAGCATGGGAAACAGGCTCCAGGCTCTGAGCCATCAGCCCAGAGCCTGACGCGGGGCTCGAACTCACGGAGTGCGAGATCGTGACCTGGCTGAAGTCGGACACTTAACCGACTGCGCCACCCAGGCGCCCCTTAATTTTTTTTTTGAGAGAGAGAGAGAGAGCATGAGCAGGGAAGGGGAAGAGAGAGAGAGGGGGACACAGAATCTGAAGCAGCTTCAGACTCCAAGCTCTCAGCACAGAGCCCGACACAGGGCTCGAACTCACGGTCCTTGACATCATGACCTGAGCCAAAGTTGGATGCTTCACCGAATGAGCCAAACAGACACCCCAGAAAAATGAGAATATTAACACGTTGGCGTACATAACAACAAATACAAAGTATTTGCCCTAGAAACTCTCTCCATATGTAAATACACATAATCAACGATAAATGACATCAAGCTCACCCGATGGCTAAAATTTTGTATTTAAAAAAAAGGGCAGTGTTTCCTGTTTCTTTGAAAGCAACAGGGTAACGTCTAGTGATAAACCATAAAATAACTGAATATGTTTATGCTTTTAAAAAAAAGTAGATGACAAAAATGCTGTGTGTATGACATTACAGTTCTCAGTTGTTCAATGTGGGGGGTGGGGGGTGGGGGGAATCAGCCTTTCTGCCCCAAAACAGAGTACTCTCGGAACACAAAGACTGTACCTCCCTACACTTGTTCATACCGAGAGTACAACGTGTTCAGTAATGATAGGTGAATAAAACTACATTAATTAACGCTAACAAGCAACTTAGGAAGTAAAAAAGCATTATTCTCCCCATTTTGCGAGAAGGAAACGAAAAACTAAGTAAACTTCCCAGCATCACACAGCTAGTAAATAAATATCTTTCCAATATCCCTACGCTTTATTTTCAAGTGTCTCTTTAGCTATTTATAAAACTCTGAATTTTTATTTAAAATGTTTTCATCAGTCAAAGTAAAATCATAACTCCCTCTGTATTAAAATTGGGACACTGGGTCTCAAGATGAATTAGGAAAAAAAAAATCCTGTGGAGAATTTTACCATGAAAAGTAGGTTTTAGGCTCGAAGTCGCCAGCCATCCTGCATCAGCATAATTCTAAGGCGCAAAGTCATTTTATTAAAATGTGCTTATTTGGAAGAGAAGAATCTCTTTTCAGAAAACAAAACAGGGCCAAAATTGAAAACTTCTAGAAACACGAGCTTTACAAGCTAAGCAAACAGAGCAACTCTTTTCATAAATATCAGAACACTAAACAGCAACTCCAGTTTCTAATTTTGAATTTGCTACTCTAGTCCTTTCATTTTCAAAATTTCCTTTGAAATGATATCAGTATGAAGAGTCGATTATTTTGAGTATAAGAATTGAAAGCCAACACAGCCATTAGTATTTGACATTTAAAGATTTGCAGCCACCTGAGATCCCCGTGTAAATATTTATGAGAAAAGTCTCCCTGGCTTTTATGACATGCACTTTTATTTACCAACTCCCAGCTCTGGTTCTGAATTCCCGTCTTGAGGACAAACCCCTTAGCTCTCCCTGAGTTAGCAAGTCTTTTGAACGAGTGTATAAGCATTTTGCAGTATTGCACCCAGTTATCTTTATGAAAATCTTTCAAGTTATGATGGCCTTTGGCTCATTCTTTGATCTCAGATGACAAAACTGAGGCACAAAATGAACAAATACCCAAGTGGTAAAAACATCCAGATGAAGTTAAGGATTCCTGTCCTCCAGAGGTGAGGCTCACTCAACGTGTTACCTTTCATCAAGAAGATCCAGGGAAACAGAAAATAGATTTTTAAATCAATGTATTAAATCAGTTAAAAAAAAAAATAATAACCAGAGGCATGCCAAGTCACCTGGATGTGTGAAGAGCATTAAAAAAAAAAAAAAAAAAAGCCTTTCATTATCAATATCAAAATGAAAGAAGGTAAATGCCTAAGGAAAACTCTGAGTTTTGCTTTCTACCAATTAGCTGTATATTTCACCCAAATATTTTCCATTTTCCCAACCTGGTGTGCCAGTTATCTCTTCAAATATTCAAATTCTCTTTCCCCACAGCACTGATGCATGTATGCCATTCTAAAAAGTTGTAATTACATTCCACTTTAAAAAAGAGTTTGTATGTAACACTTTCTCTTCCGAGTACTTGAGCTCCCTATCTCTTCGTAGCTTCTGTGTATCCCCATTAAAGGAACTATAACTTCTTTTTTCTTTATAAGCCTTTAGAATGTTATACACAGTGAATGAAAAAAAATATATATTGTAAACCTTGATTATATAATGAAGGGGAAACACTGAGGCATTCAGTTTTAGTGAGTACGCATTTTTGACACACCCCGTGTCCTGCAACATTCTTAGTAGAAGATTTAGAAGATGTGATCAGTTCTGCTGATTACGTAGATGGTGCGTCTTACAAATCCAAGCTTCTCTCTCCACCTCTGCCATCATTACCTTGGTTCCAGGCTCCAACTTTTTCTATTCAGATGACTGCAAAGCCTCTATGATGGAGTGCATTTTCCAAAGATGGCTGTAAATTCTCCTATCCCACACATGCTTTTCTGGAACCTTGCTACTTACTCACCAACAGGGGCAAACCATTTCCCCCTTGCTTGAATCTATGTGCTTTTTTGACTTGCCTATAAGCAATAGAATGCTATGTAAAGAACTCTATGTGGTTTCCAAAGCTGGATCATAAAGCGTGACTCAGCTTCCACTTGTTTGCTAAAATACTCACACCGTACTTGGAGCCCTGAACCACCCTGTTCAGGGTGGAAGTCACACTGTCTTCAGGCAGCCATACTGCAAGGAAATGGAGCCTAGGGAGAAGCCACAAATAGGTACTCCGGTAGGCAGTCCTAGCCTTTTATTCCTCACGGTCCAGGGACTGGCGTTGTGAGTGAACAAGCTTTCATGTGACATCAGCTCCCTGCCATCGATTCACCCACAACACCTGCAGCTTGCAAATTCTTGAAGCCCAGATGTCATGGAACATGACGAAACCATCCATATTGTACCCTTTCTGTATTCCTGACCCACAGAATCCATGATTATTTTAAGCTACTGTGTTGGAGGGAAATTGGTGATGCAGCAAAAGCGACAGGAACAGCTTCAAAACAAGATGCAATGGACTGAATGTTTGTGTTGCCTCAAAATTCATATGTTAAAATCCTAACCCCCCAGTGTGATGATATTAGCAGATGGGCCCTGTAAGAAGTGAATAGGTCATAATGGCAGAGTCCTCCTGAATAGGATTAAGGATCTTAGAAAGGGGACCCGAAGGGCACCTGGGTGGCTCAGTTGGTTAAGCATCTGACTCTTTATTTCGGCTCAGGTCATGATATCACCATCATGAGACTGGCCACCACAAAGGGCTCCATACTGAGTGTGGAGCCTGCTTGGGAATCTCTCTCTTCCTCTTTCTCTGTCCCTGCCCCATTCGTGCTCATGCACATGTGGGCTCTCTCTCTCCCTCTCTCCAAATAAATAAATAAACATTGGAAGAAGAAGAAGAAGAAGAAGAAGAAGAAGAAGAAGAAGAAGAAGAAGAAGAAAGGGACCCCAGAGAGCTCTGTCACCCTCTTTTTACCATGTGAGAATACAAGGACAAGTTGGTAGTCTACAACCTAAAAGAGAGGTCTCACCAGAACCTGACCTTGCTGGCATCCTCATTTTGGCCCTCCAGCCTCTACAAATGTGGGAAATAAATTCCTGTTGTTTATAAGGCAACCAGTCTAAGGTAATTTGCTGTAGCCATCCAAACTCAGATACTTCTGATCTGATCTCCCTGTGACTTATTTCCCACAAACTTGTCAGTACCATCTATTCTTCAACGATGAAAACTTAACCACGCTATTCCCTACCTGACTCTCCTTTATCAGATCCTCATTGCTTGCCCCTGTAAATTCTTTGTCTTCACCTTCACTTGGATCTTCAACATGGAGCAATAATCCTTCATTCCTTCCATGGTCAATAACCTGTCTGTCTCAGGGTTATTCTAAATGTTTATCATCATCAAGTCACGATTCTCATAACTATCAGTCAGGTATATTGCCATTTACCTCAACAAGAAAGCTAATGAGGGGCACCTGAGTGGCTCAGTCAGTTGAGCATCCAACTCTTGATTTCGGCTCAGGTCATGATCCCAGGGTCATGGGATCAAGTCTATATCAGGCTCCATGTTGTACATGGAGTCTGCTTAATATTTTCTCTCACTTCTGCTCTCTCTCCCTCTGCTCCTTTCCTCCATTTGCATGTGTGCTCTCTCTCTCTCTCTCTCTCTCTCTCTCTCTCAAATAAGAAAGAAAGAAAGAAAGAAAGAAAGAAAGAAAGAAAGAGAAAGAAAGAAGGAGGGAAGGAGGGAAGGAAGGAAGGAAGGAAGGAAGGAAGGAAGGAAGGAAGGAAGGAAAAGTGAATGACATTCAGGGGATAATCAATTGTCAATGCCCCATCCAAATTTAGTTACATACACACATATCTTTGTTTCTTTCCTGACTCAGTGAGTAGTCTCTTTCCTCTGCCTAATGCAGGATAATTCCAATACTGGATATTTATCCAAAGAAAATGAAAACACTAATTTGAAAAGATATATGCAACCCTATATTTATTACACCATAGTGTATAATAGCCAAGATATGGAAGCAACCCAAGTATCCATCGATAGATAAGTGTATAAAGAAGATGTTGTATGCATATACGGGGGAATGTTACTCAGCCATAAAAAAGGATGAGATCACCACTTGCAACAGCATAGATGGACCTACAGGGTATAATGCTAAGTGAAATAACTCAGAGAAAGACAAATACCATATGATTTCACTCATTTGTAGCATTTAAGAAACACAATAAAAAAAGATACAAACAAAAAAAGACTCTTACGTACAGAGAATAAATTAGTAGCTGTCAGAGCAGGGTGGGGGTAGGTAAAATAAAGGGGATTAATAATACCCTTATCTTTTTGATAGCTGAGCAATATTCCACCAGATATATATACCACATATTCTTTATACATTCAACCTTTGAAGGACATTTCAGCTGTCTCCATAGTTTGGCTATTGTTGATAATGCTGCTATAACCAGTGAGGTGCATTTGCCCCTTTGAATCTGTCAGCCACCAAAATGATCAATATCTTGCCATTTGCAATGATGTGGGTAGAGCTAGAAGGTATTATGCCAAGAGAAATCAGTCAATCAGAGAAAGATAAATACCATATGATTTCACTCATATGTGGAGTTTAAGAGACAAAATAGATGCACATATGGGAAGGGGAAGGAGAAGAGAGAGAAACAAACCACAAGAGGCTCTTAACTATAGAGAACAAACAGGGATGATGGAGAGGGGGTGGGTGGGAGTTGGGCTAGACGGGTGATGGGCATTAAGGAGGGCATTTATTGTGATGAGCACTGGGTATTGCATGTAAGTGATGAATCACTGAATTCTACTCCTGAAACCAACATTGCACTGTATGGTAACTAAATAAAACTTAAATAAATAATAGTAACAATTTTTTTAAAAAGAAAAAAAAAGAGTACCCTTATCTTGATGAGCACTGAGTAATGTATGGAATTTCTGAATTACTATGTTGTACACCTGAAACTAATACAATACTATGTTAATTATAGTTCAATCCCTTCAAAGAAATAAACAACAACAAAAACAAAAGAACTCCCCCTTAAAACCCTTCTCTCTTCTCTTCTAGATATCAATCTCTAGTAAACTGTAGAACTTGGCTACCAAATGTTCCCATGATTGCATGTACATCACTTTGCCATGAGATTTTGACACTCCTCCACCAGTAGAGAGAGTCTATCCCTCCACCCCTTGAACCTGGACCGCTATGTAATTCACTTTGCCCGATGGAATACCACCAACATGAGAAAAAACTCCAGCCAGCCTCCAGGTAGGAAGACCCAGTTGTTTTTGACATTACAGACGTCACAGCCCTCCCAGCAGGTTACACCTGGCCCAGGTATAACCAGGCGTGCAATGCAGAACAGGGTTCAACTGTCCCAACTGAGCCCAGACCGAATGAGTGACCCACAGAACTGTGAGCGAATTAGCGATTGTTGTTTCAAGGCAACAAGTTTTGTGATGGTTTGTTATGCAGTAAGTGAACTGATGATGTAGCAGTTCATACCCAAAAGTGGGATGGTGCTGTAATAAAACTCCAACACAGGTGGCATTGGCTTTAGAGCCAGTTGGCTGGGAAAGCAGAAAGGACACTGCCAACAAAGGTAATGAAAAGGTGAACAATCGGTAAGAAAATCTCTAAAACAGGTTGGAGAATGGTGATCTTTCTTATGAGGTAGGCAAACGATTGTCAAATTGTCATCTGCAGTACCTTGGAGGGAAGAACATATACCCAATGAAGTGTAGATTTGGCTAAGGATATTAGCAAGAAGAACGCTAAAAGTATCAACTAGCCCCTCTTAGTGACGTGTGACAAGAAGAGGGAAATGAACAAAGGAGCTGTTCCAATTAAGTTGACTGTTGACAAAATAGAGAAGTCCCTGGATGTTCTCGGTTGGAAAATAAAAATTAATTAAGTAATTAAGAAATTCTGGTCTCCATCCAGCTAAAAGTTTCTAAAAGTAAAATACAGCCTCAGGCTAAAGATCAGATTGAGACTGTAGCTGTAAGGCCCTCTGTTAATACCTTAGAAAGATTCAGGGTTGTGGGCCGCAGATCTTCTCATGGAGGCAAAAGCGCTTCTTAAAGGTCATCAGGGTGTCAAAGTAGAAAGAGGACTGTATCCAAAAAATTGTGGGTTTTTTTTTTATCTAATGAAATTGACTTTAGTATGATGCACAGAAAATCTATAAAGTAGTTAAAGGAACTATAACAATGTGAACTAAAAGAGACTGAGAGAGTTAACAGTGAAAGTTTGAGTCTCCAACTTTCCATGGCTAAGCAGTAAAGAAAAAAAAAAAAACTGCTTAGCTGCAAACACAGGCTATCTCCACGTAAAAAGAAGGGCATCTCAGAAGCCAGAACAAGAATCCAAAGAGCAGAGCCAAGAGCCTAAGAGAATTATTAGACGAGGCAACCACTCCAAGGAAGCGGAATAGGACTTGTGCGAGAAATACTTGCTGTCCCCAGGCTTGCAGAACCTGTTACCTTGTACCTTGCCAGGTTGCAGGATTTCTATGACATAATGACTGCTCTATCTTTCCCGTTCCTTCTTTCATAAAAGAGAGTGATTCCTAAAATCACTATGTGTATGCATCGTATGGAACCTGGGAGCGGGGAGGGGAGTAGCAGATAACTTTTAATTTTTTGTACACAGGTCTATATACAAGAGGAAGTAGCTAGAGGGTCTTACTTTCATCCAGACCTTTGAGCTTGGGCTCAGGACTTTGAACTTTAGGCTTGACGACAAAATCAGATGAGAATTTTTGGGTCCTGAGATGCACGTAACATATTTAGCACAGGAGAGAAATACATATGATTTGTGGCCCTAGAACACATGGCGATAGGCTGACAAATGGCCAGAAATTGTTCTTGGTCCTGCACGCATGCCTTTCTGCAGTGTGACGCCAGCCCTCCTCCCATCAAGACAAAAGTCTGACCCTCTGTCCCTGGAATACCGGCTGACCCCATGGTTTGTTTGGACTCTGAGAATATGGCAGAAATAAAACTGAACAAATCTGAGCATAGGTCTCAACGTGTGTCACATAGAACAGGCTTCTCTTGCAATGATGTCATCTTGTGAACACGCTTGATTGTCTTGAGAATAAGAGACTCCGTGTGAAGACAGAAGTCTATCTACCCCAAATATCTTATACACCCGAGCTGATGCAGGCACAGGAGTAGCCTCAGCATCACAGGAAGCAAAAAAGACCCATCTTGTCTGAGCACAGCTCAAAATGTCAGCCCACAGAACGGTGAGTAAATTAAAATTGCTGTTTTACGTCCCTATGTTTATGGATGATTTGTTATGCACCAATAGATAATCAATACAGTCGTTCTTTGTATCTGGTAAGACTAGCATCTTAAAAGAGCTTTATTTTAAATCCATTACTTTACTTCCCTTTTTCTCTGCTTTATTTAGAAACTTGCATCCACGTGCATGGTTTCGAAGCTGCAAATAATAATATCGTATCCGGATGTCAGAGAATCCATACCTCTAAGCACTCCACTTTGAAAAACTTTTTTTTTTCTCCTGTGCAATGGGACTCATGATGGCAGTGCCTATCACATACAATTTATCTTGAGACTTAATTGAAATAATACATAGAACATACTTTAAAAGGTACCTAGAGCATAGCAAATGCACGAAGTATGTTGCATATTGTCTACTAATCATTATTATCCTTATCGCTAACCTCATCCTACTGTTAAATTTTGTATTTAAGTATCATCCATAATCAGAACTTTTTAACTAGTAAAGGAAGTAAATTAAAATTTAATACTAGAAATCGCGAAGTTTATGATAGTCTAGGAGAGAACTTTTGAAAAACGGAGAATTTTTTTAGAAGGATCCTAAATTAGGAACTAGATAAGAGCCAGTCTGCTAATGATTTATTTCTGCATTGACTTGTATGCTAGTCAAAAAAAAAAAAAATCATTACTGTTGTCAAGCTAGAAAGGACTCTAGAGATATCCAGCCTAAATCGGGCAGGCTGATATCCAAAGAGAATACATGATTTGTTTGAGAACACACTGGAAGTTACTCTCAGGCTTGGCACTGAGACACAAGTACCAGCTGGGGACGCTGTGCACGATGGTCTGTTTCTTTCACTGCACTAAACCCAAACACCGAACCTCATGCGATCATCAGAAGTAGTGTCAAGGCTAAAACATTTCTGCAGAGTGTTCTAGATTCTGCTCGAGATGCAACAAGTTGCAAGCACATCTCTCCCACTCGTACAAAAAGAAAGCAGCCTGGATATATGAATTCAAAATTTTCTTGACCCTCCTTGAGAGCTGAGTTCACAAGGCAACCAGCTAGCAGGGAAATCTCAAAATAGACAAATCCCAGCAGGGAGAGGCAAGACAGTTGCTTACCAGAGACACTAATAAACATAATTCAGCTGCAACCATCAGTAAACTGGTAAAGACAAAATGTTGGCTACTGAGAGAATATAGAACTGTTGGAGGGAGGTGCAAATACAAATGGAATTCCCAGCTACTTCTGGACCCTTCTCCATAGGTCAACACAAACATGTGGAACAAGAGACCTGAGAAAGTGTCTCCCGTGTCACAGTCTGGTTGTAGGAAAACAGCCACTATGAGAAAGGAACAGAACCCCACTCGGTGGCTTCTCCCCTGTGCCTGCATGGAACAAAAGCCTTAAACTGATGGGAAAGAGGCAAATATTTCTGTCTCTTGAGGATACTAGTGAAAACTCATTCCAACAGGGGCAGGAACAGAAAAAAAAAAAAACCCTCAGGGGGCGCCTGGGTGGCGCAGTTGGTTAAGCGTCCGACTTCAGCCAGGTCACGATCTCACGGTCCGGGAGTTCGAGCCCCGCGTCGGGCTCTGGGCTGATGGCTCGGAGCCTGGAGCCTGTTTCCGATTCTGTGTCTCCCTCTCTCTCTGCCCCTCCCCCGTTCATGCTCTCTCTCTCTCTCTGTCCCAAAAATAAATAAACGTTGAAAAAAAATTAAAAAATAAATAAATAAATAAGAAAAAAAAAAAAAAAAAACCCTCAGTACCCGGAAAAGGGATAAGTTGTCCAGAACTACAGCCAGGAAAGGGATAAGAGCACCGATCTTATTACATCCCCAAGATCCAGGGGTGCCTGCTCAGGACTGAGGCTTCATTAGGAGAAGAGAAGAGAGGTCCCGCCAGCCTGCACGTGAGTCTAACCAGCATCCAGCAAGAAAGAGAGGAACACCACCCACCAGCCATGGTGCAAGACCAGAAGCAAAAGTGAATCAGAAATGGGGGGCTCTTAAAGCTGAAGATAGAGCTGACACGGAAGGAAACCCCGTGAAAGGGCCACTGCCCCTCGGAAAACAAGGGAGAACCAGCGAATTTGATGGCTGTAACATGCTGAGATTAACCGGAACAACCAAATATCCCAAATGCTGATTAACTCCTGGATAAGTTGCCCCATACTCCACAAGTAAAGGACTAGAAGGAGAGTCATGCTCATTTCCAGGCATAAAATCTATTTACCTCCGCGTCTAGTACCCTGCATAAGATGCCTGGCTGTATTTTCCCGGGTTCTCCAGAGAAACAGAACCAATAGGGTGAGTGTGTGTGTGTGTGTGTGTGTGTGTGTGTGTGTGTATAGGTAGATAGATAGATGATAGATAGATAGATAGATAGATAGATAGATAGATAGATATAGATGATAGATAGATAGAGATGGCTTATAAGGAATTAGCTGATGCAATGATGGAGGCTGACAAGTCCCAATATTTGCAGGGTGAGTCAGCAAACCGGAGAACTAATGCTGTAGTTTCAAGTCCAAAAATTTACAACCTCAAGACCCAAGAAGAGCTGATGTTTCAGTTATAGTTTGAAGAAACAACCACAAATTTTCCAAAATTAATGGCAAACACCACACCCCAGATATAAGAATCTTAGAGGACACCAAGCAAGAAAAGTACCAGAGGGGGAAAGAAATAAAAAACAAATAAACAATAATAATAATAATAAGCCTTATGTGGATATATCATTCAGACTGCTAAAATCCAAAGACAAAATCCTAAAGACAGCCATAGAAAAAAGACACGCCATCCATAGGAGAATAAAGATGGGAAATACACAACCCTTCTTGTCAAAAACTGAACAAGACAGAAGACAACGAAGAGATATCGTCAAAGTGCTAGAAGAAATAAATAAATTAATGAAAATATCTTTCAAAAATCAAAGAGAAATCGAGACTTTCCCATATAGACATAATGAAGAAAATTAGTTGCCAGAAGACCTGCATGACCAGAACTGTTAAAGGGAGTTTTTCTTTTAAGAAGAACTATGACAGGAGACAGAAATCTGGGTATAAACAAACAAAGAAACGACAGGAAATGGAGCAGACAAAGTAACATAATTTTTTTTTACTCAAACTGTCTTAAAAGATAACGGACCATTTAAAGAAAAAAATGGTAGCGATGCGTCGTGTATTTATAGCATTTATAAACATAAAACGTGCAATAATAGCACAACGAACGAAAGAATTTGGAACACACTGTTCTAATGGTTCACACTACATGTGAAGCATATAAACCATTTGAACATAGACTCTGATTAGAGATGTGCATTGTAAATCCGAAGGCAACAACTAAAACAACACAATTCAGTGTCCTTCCTATTGTTTTTGGTTTTGCCACAGTAATAAAGTATTTAAATACCCAGGCATAAATGGATGACTATATGCCTAATTTTTCTACCAGATATTTACTGCTTTTAGGTATTGTTTATTTGTATAAACTTCTTAACTATATCTAACTCGTGTAAATGCGTCCAATTAACATGCCCATCTATACCAAATAATTAAGCACTTATTCAGTTATTATCTAAGGGGGAATTGTCTTTTTACAAAGACTGTAATTTTCTTGGTATTAGGAGCCTTGCTTTGCTTTTTAAATCTTAAATCTACCCAGGGTTCTCAGCACATGACATGTGTTAAGCCAAGTGTTATTTATAAATGAAAGCCCTGATGGTAGAATGGTAGATGGTGGGTTTTTCTTTTCTTTCTTTCTTTTTTTTTTTTTTTTTTTTTTTTCTGCTTGCTGTCTCCATTCTTAGCTCTGCCCAACCCTGACCTGTAACCACCAGCACCGGTGCTAACATAATGCAGTCTCATCTGTCACAGGGCCATACATGTCAACCCTAAATGCAAATTCAACTTATATTTCTCATCTTCACCCTACCTTGCTTCTCAGCAAAGAAGATAAGCTTTTGTTAATGGTATCAGTCCACTTTGTTTCATTTTGAAGTCCAGCGGGGAATCAATAAAACACAACTGGATGTCAAGGAATGTTGTGATGCTCTTGAATGTAAGTGGGAAGCTGGTTAGACTGGATGAACTGCACAAGCGCTTTTATGTCTAAAGTTCTGCAATTTGCTTTTTCTGTGTCCATCCAAAATGGCCACCCATGTCACGAAGAAAATATCTCGGTTGTAACGGAGACAATGAGCTGTTAACAAGGTCAATCCTGATAGCCAGGGGACTTGACTGATGGCTGAGTTTTTATTTATTTGTTTGTTTGCTTGTTTGTTTGTTATTGGTGGAGGAAGTCAAATCTTCTCCAAGTAGAGGCACATGAAACATACTCAGTTTCTGAACCTCACGTAGTTTATACAATAGATGGAAACACGACTGGGAACCAAACACAGAGGATAGAGAGTTTGGGGGCTAGGTTGATATATTTTATTATCTAACACTAGAAAGGAATGGTGGCAGAAACCAAAAAAGGCAGACTAAAATTTTCATTTGTCTATTGAATGCAAATACTGAAACAAATGAATACCAATTGATGAAGGAAATACTAAGAAATATGTGAACTTAGACATGCTTTTCTCCACCCTGGCTGTGAAACCACAAAATGAAAATTCATATTTTCAGGAATGAATAAAGAAGGAGAAAATAAAAGCTCTGATTTTTAGAGGAGCAAACTTCTTTTTTTTAACATTATATTAATAAGTTAAAACATTTATCAGCTTCTGATATATTACTCTAATTGTGGTTATTTTAAGACCACAAGTTTCTAAATTACTCACATAAAACAGATCTTGCTAAAACTTAACTTTCAAAAAGTAAAGCCGTTAAATCTCTCAAAATGCATGTTTTTTAATATATTAATGGCCCATTCTTCTATGAATCTTACTATGTTTGACATCTTAATGATAATGAAATCAATTTCCTAAACTTGTTTTCTTTTTTACTGTGTATTCCAAGACCATTCTAATGAGATATGTGAAAGATATAGAGATAAAATGTGTCAAAACTGAGAAAAATTGTGTTCTATGGTTATGCCAATTATCAATTCTCCAGCTACTATCTTTGTCACTCCTTTTTATTATCAATATTACTTTGGAGGTTTTTAGACACATAATATCTTAATAAAAAATAGAATTCTAATATAGCTTCCCCTGCTATCTGAAAATAGAGCATTCCTATGAAAACTTTCTTATGCCAAAATAGCATAAAGTGAAGAGTATTCCCTGCTTTACACGCCCTCACTTTTTTTTTTTAATTTAAATTTTAGTTAACATTCAGCACAATATTGGTTTCAGGAGTAGAATTCAGGGATTCATCACTTACATACAACACCCAGTGCTCATCACAACAAGTACTCTCCTTAATGCCCATCCCCCATCTAGCCCATCCCCCACTTCCCTCCATCAACCCTCATTTTGTTCTCTACCATTAAGAGTCTCTTAATGTTTGTTCCTCTCTTTTCTCTTTTTTTTCCTTCCCCTCCCCATGCGTTCATCTGTTTTGTTTCATTTCTTCAATTCCACATATGAGTGAAGTCATATAATATTATCTCTCTGATTGACTTATTCTGCTTAGCATAATACATTGTAGCTTTATGCACGTCATTGCAAATGGCAAATTTCATTACTTTTGATGGCTAAGAAATCGAATGTAGATATATATATATATATAGAGAGAGATCTCTCTCTATATATATATATATAGACAGAGAGAGAGAGAGAGATCTCTATATATAGAGAGAGATAGGTAGATCTCTCTCTATATATAGAGAGAGAGAGATAGATCTCTATATATATATAGATAGAGAGAGAGATAGATCTCTCTCTCTCTCTCTCTCTCTCTATCTATCTATATATAGATAGATATATATATATATATATATATATATATATATATATATATATAGAGATAGATAGATCTCTCTCTCTCTATCTATATATAGATAGATAGAGAGAGAGAGAGAGAGAGAGAGGATCATAAGATAGTCCTATTTTTAGATTTTGAGGAACCTCCCTACTGTTCTGCAGAGTAAGCTGCACCAATTTGCATTCCCACCAACAGTGCAAAAATTGTCCCCACTCTGCATCCTTGCCAACACCTGTTGTTTCTTGTGTTGTTAATTTTAGCCATTCTGACGGGTGTGAGGTGATACTTCATCATGGATTGGATTTGTATTTCCCTGATGATAAGTGATGTTGAAGATCTTTTCACGCGCCTATTCGTGTCTTCTGCCCACTTCTTCACTAGATTATTTGTTTTGGGGGTGTTGAGTTGTTAAATAATTTAATAGATTTTGGATACTAAACCTTTATCTGATATGTCATCTTGCAAATATCCTCTCCTATTCTGTCGGCTGTTTTGTTGATTGTTTCCTTTACTGTGCAGAAGCTTTATATCTTGATGAAGTCCCAATAGTTGATGTTTGCTTTCGACTCTTTTGCCTTAGGTAACATGTCTAGTAAGAAGCTGCTATGGCCAAGGTCAAAGAGTTTGCTGCCTGTGTTCTCCTCTAGGATTTTGATGGTTTCCTGTATCACATTTAGGTTTTTCATCCATTTTGAATTTATTGTTGTGCATGGTGTAAGAAAGTGTTCTAGTTGCATTCTTTTGCATGTTGCCATTTTTTAAAGCCCTACATTAGTACCTGGTTTTTGCTAACTGAAGGGGACTTTTGCTTTTGTTAAAGAAAAAAGGGCCTTTACTACTAATGTCAGTACCTAATTCGAAGTATAGTTACCCACTCTTTAGCAGCACAACGTTATAAAGAAGGCCGATTAATAAATTCCTTTCCAGTGCTTGGTGTAGTGTTATATGCTTAAAAATGTAAAGAAATACTCTAGCAAGCTTCCACACACACAACACCCACACATAACTTTGTCAAGGCTTGCCTGGACCCTTATTTTTGTTGCTATCAGTATGAATTCAATCCAAAATTTACATGCCTATAAATTCCTGTGACCAGTGGCCTCAAAGCAAGAAGTTACAATTGGATCTTCAAGGATCTCCCACAGATACATTTCCTCAGAGACGCCTCTTTTACAATATGTATTTAGTTCCTATAGGTTATTTCTTTGGTAATGGTGGTTTAGAAATTAGCTCTAACATTACTGTTACCTCACTGATCGGTAATGTGATTTGGGCCATTAGCAAAATCATAATTGTGCTATTATTTACAGGTTGATTCAGCTACTCTTTACTAAATGCCTATGATGCAGTCAGCACTATGTTAAACAATTGAAATACAATGTTAACCACATAAGACGTTTTTTCACGGTCTCTGATCTTACACAGGATGTGTGGTCAAAAAGACAATAATGCTGAGAAAAAAATGTTAGTTTTTTGCTAGATAATGGAGCATATATCAGTGGGGACCCCATCTAGCCTAAGAGACTGAGGACCGACTCTCAGACAGTGTGATATTTAAACCAACATATTAAGAATTTAGCTAGGTGAAGGGATCAGGGGAGTAGAGGAGAGAAGAAAGCAATACATTCTTGGCAATTGAAAAAGTATTTTAGCAGGATCAGAGACAATACGAGTTAAATACACTAAAAGGTGGGGAACACAGAAACAAGAGTCTATAAGAATGAACCAAAACAAACTATTTACTGTCATGTAACTCATGCTAAACAGTGTTTTATGCTAAGTAAGAGTACTGAGTGGCTTCATTCAGAAGGATGATATAATTAAATTGACATTTTCAAAAGATTATTCTCTGTGCATCAATTTTTCATATGCAAAAGGGCTAACGTGGTCCCTTGTAGCTTTCAAATTCTGTGAGACACAAATTACAAGTCTTGGCAGATTTGTTCAGCAATCCATATATTGGAGTAATTGTCATTCCAAAAGACCATTGGCTTGGGTAACAAAATCCATTATCGGAGAATGCCTATGGTGAACTGATTCTGGAAAGAGACATGAGCTCATCTCCCACTTCCCTTGGGCAAGACAGTGATGGCAGGAGAGTGGATCTGTCCAAAAGTAATTCTGTACATTGTCTCCCACCCTATTCTCATTCCTATTTTGGCCTTGCATGCAGGGTGTATATTTTTGTTTTCATTAAAAAACAAGAGGCTATGGTCCTGAGTTCTTCATACCAGGGAGATTATAAATGAAGATCATAATGATAATATGAATAATATTTGAGTGCAATGTGCCAGGCACTTTGTTAATTATTTTTTGATAGAGTTCTCATTGGAGCCCATCAACCACTGTAGGCGTTGTGTACTGTCATTATTCTTCCCATTTTAAAGATAGGAAACTCATACATAGAAAGTTACTTCTGTTGCCCCAGTTCATTCCTTGTGAGGTTCTAGCAAAATCCGCATCCCAGCATTCTCTAGCCCTTTGGAACTTTATGCTCTAAGGCATCCAATAACAATAGATGGGGTTCCTCACATGCACACTCTTGTACCATTTAAGTTATGTTTTGTGGAGTGAAGCAGAGAGGAGTGCAAAGGTGTCTCTGAAAACATGGGGTCCATCAGGCCTCACCTATAGGTACAGAAGCCACGGCCTTTACCCTCGTGATCCCTGTTCCCAGCTCTGCACCTCAGTGTTTATCAGGAAAAAAGGCGCATTTAGGGATCTGACTAGTATTTAAATTCCCAGTAATAAGCTGGTTTACAAACAATGAAGAACAAGCCCTCCTTACCATAATATTCAGAATTTTATCCACCCGAATCATTTTCTCTTACCTGGAGGGAACTTCTCCTTGGTTTTCCAGATGCTGAAGCGATTTGTATCGGCTCAGGTTTTTCTGCGGGTGACAGGGTAGCATCCTGGCAGAGAAATGGTGAGGAGAAAAAGAAATGCTCATTAAGAGGAAATTCTGTTACATGTGTCACACGCATGCTTTCACATCCACACTGAGAAATTTTAAAGTCTGAACAAGGATACTTTGCCTGCTTTATCTCTGCTTTTCCTCATCCATCCCTGCCTCTCTGAAAATACAAGGCAGTGAGAAAGTAGGGACTTCACATGTGCTGTGCAGCGTGAATTAACGCACTGTCGCTTATGGGTAAAAAAATACAATTTTGATAGGGAAAGAGGAAACGGAGACTTGGTAGAAAATTAGGGCTGTAAGAATCTTAGAGCAATGAAATTCTTCGCTTGCGGGATCACAGTTGTCCCATCTCTGACCCTTTTTCTTCATTCACAAATTAGGAAAAATAATCGTACTGTCTCCCAGGTAGTTTTAAGGACCATATGAATACTAGATAGAAAACAGTGAACATAGTTCTGGCAACTATAATTATATAATTTTGTATTTTATATATAATATTTCAAAACATTTAACACAGGGGCGCCTGGGTGGCGCAGTCGGTTAAGCGTCCGACTTCAACCAGGTCACGATCTCGCGGTCCGTGAGTTCGAGCCCCGCGTCAGGCTCTGGGCTGATGGCTCAGAGCCTGGAGCCTGTTTCCGATTCTGTGTCTCCCTCTCTCTCTGCCCCTCCCCTGTTCATGTTCTGTCTCTCTCTATCCCAAAAATAAATAAACGTTGAAAAAAAATTAAAAAAAAAAACATTTAACACAGTTCTATATTCTATCATACAAGATATAAAATTCCAAAATGTTTACAAAATTACAATCACAAAAATAGCTGTCTAAATTAGGTATAGCAATGGTACTCTAGGGGCGCCTGGGTGGCTCAGTCGGTTAAGCGTCCGACTTCGGCTCAGGTCATGATCTCGCCGTTCATGAGCTGGAGCCCCGCGTCGGGCTCTATGCTAACAGCTCAGAGCTTGGAGCGAGCTTCAGATTCTGTGTCACCTTCTCTCTCTGACCCTCCCCCACTTGTGCTCTGTCTCTATCAAAAATAAATAAATGTAAAGAAAGTTTTTTTAATAAAAAAAGAAATGGTACTCTGTAAGATTTCTTTAAAATTGGAAAATAATTAATGATTATAATAATGCCTTTCACTCACTTCTTTTTTACCCCATTAAAACCCTCACACTTTAAGCCATGATTTAACTAGGATTATGGTAAAAATTAAATAACATGCAAAGTGACAAAACAATATATTTTATGTAGTAAGTGCTTCATAAAAATGAACTATCGGTGCACCTGGGTGGCTCAGTTGGTAAAGCGCCCAATTCTTGATTTCAGCTCAGGTCATGATGCTCTTACAGCTTGTGAGATTGAGCCCCGTTCTGGGCCCCGTGCTGAGCATGGAGACTGCTTAAGATTCTCTCTTTCTAGGGGCCTCTGGGTGCCTCGGTCGGTTAAGCGTCCGACTTCGGCTTTCATGATCTCACGGTTCGTGAGTTCAAGCCCCGCATCGGGCACTGGGCTAACAGCTCAGAGCCTGGAACCTGCTTCAGATTCTGTGTCTCCCACTCTCTCTGCTCCTCCCCTGCTCACGCTCTGTCTCTCTCTCTCAAAAGTAAAATAAATTAAAAAAAAAAGATTCTCTTTTTCTCCCCAGCTCTGCCTCTCCCCCATCCTCACACATAGGGTCTGTCTCTCTCTCTCTCTCTCAAAAAAAAAAAAAAAAAAAAAGAGCTATTGAAAGGCAGTGTAGAGCTAAGTGAACGCTGTCTAGAGTCACAGTAATGGAGTTTGAATACTGGTTCCATCACTAACTAGATGGGTGACTTCTGTTCCTCTATGTAACTAATTATATAATCATATTTAGAATAGCATATTGCAATTACTAAATAAAGAGAAAGACAGTCGCCTCGTAAATTATCAAAACCAGGTTTAAATCCAAGCCTTCCAATCCTTGGTCTGATTCTTTCTGAGACTACAAATAAAAAAAATCTCACTTCATCATTTTTCCTTTTTTTTCCAACCCCTATAAAAACACAGAGGAGGGACATAGTCAGCTGAGTGTCCAGCTCTTGGTTTCAGCTCTGGTCATGATCTTGAGGTTTGCGGGTTTGAGCTCCACATCAGGCTCTGTGCTGACCATGAAGAGATTACTTGGGATTCCCTCTCTCTCTTTCTCTCTTTCTGCCCCTCCCCTGCTCATGCGCTCTCTATCTCAAAGTAAATAAACTTAAAAAAAAAAAAAAAACACAGAGAAGCATCCTGCCTTTGATGAAATAGCAGGGAATCAAAACCACAGACATGTGTAAAAGGGTGAATCCAAGGCATCACTCCCCAACACCTGAATCTCTCCTCATTGCTCACTGGTGGCTGTTTACCCACACACACATTCTTCCCGAACTCTCTGCCCCACACAGAGACTGGAAAACAATGCCACTTTGCTTGGAAGAAGGGTGCTCATAGCCCTTCACTGCATTTCTCATGTGCTACCTAACATTCCCGAAGGATCAAGTCAAACCTATTTACTTCTATTTGTTTAAACCCACCTAGCTCAATTGTCGACTGTGAGCCTTTATTCAGAAAAAATAAATGATAAACCAAAATTCTCACAGACAAAACTCTTTGGAGTTCAAGTGCTGGGAAATATAACACGGTTGGTCTTTTCATTTTCGGTTCCTCTGGCAACAAATGCACCACAAGAGTTCTCCAAATTCCTCAGTCCTGCCACTCTGAGAGTTTGACTGGCCATTTTGAAGATCTTGAGATAACAAAGGATTCTAGGTTTATATGTTTCAGTTAATGAAATTTTCAGGAATAATATCGCCGAGCATTTATACCTGGCGGTGCTTTTTGTCCCTTCATTGAAGCATTTAAGCAGATGCCAGGCTACTACTTCCTAAGAACGCAGGAAGTCTGGTGGGCGCCATTGCTTTGCCTGCTGAGAGTCCCTCCCCGTGTCTTCCGTAAGGTGCTTTTCCCACACACCCAGCAGGCTTCCAATGGAAGCATTCATGTTCTTACTCGACTCTGGATCTCTGGATGAAGATTATGGGTCTATGATGAGGCAAATAAGTCAAAAGGGACCACCAGGGACTTTTCCTGATACTTTTCAAACTAAAGGAGAGAACGCAAAGGTGTAGACTTGAAGATTCGGGACTGTCAAGCCAATCCTCATGTTCCTATCAATTCCTTCACTTCAAGTTAAAAGTCATCAGACGGGGTGCCTGGGTGGCTCAGTCCTTTGTCTCCAACTCTTGATTTCGGCTCAGGTCATGATCTCACAGTTCATGGGATCAAGTCCCTCATCAGGCTGCAGGCTGACAGCATGGAACCTACTTGAGATTCTCTCTTTCCCTCTCTCTCTCTGCCTCTCCCCTGCTTGCTCAAATGCTCATGGACTCTCTCTATAAGTAAATAAATAAATGAATAAATAAATAAATAAATAAATAAACTTAAAAAAAAGTAAGAAAGAAAGTAACCAGAGAGATGGAACACAGAGAATTTTTAGGGCAGTGAAAATACTCTGTATACTACTATATCAACGAATATGCGTATCATTACACATTTGTCCAAACCCATGCAATGACAGCACCAGGAGTGAAGCATAATGTAGGTTATGAATTCTGAGTGATTACGATGTCTCCTCATAGGTTCACCAATTGTATTAAATGTAGCACTGTGGTGGGGTTTGTGGATGATGGGAAAGGCTGTGCATGTGTCGGGGCCTGGGCCATATGGTAAATCTCTGTACCTTCCCTTCAATTTTGTTGCTTACCTAAAATTGCTCTTAAAACACAAAGTGTTCATGTTTTAAAAAAATGTAAAAAATTGCATAGCATTAATATCTACAAAGAAATCCCAGTCAGTACAAGTACAAGGATCACTCTTGTACAAGGATCACTCTTGTACAAGGATCACTCTCGTACTACTCAACCCCTTATCACTCATGAATCTGTAGGGAACAGATCTGAGTGATGAAGAAGGAAGGTCCCTGATCCTTCAAGACTATGTCTAGTTACCCATGAACCAGACACGTCTGTTCTTCCAATAGATTCTCCTTTTTTTGCCCCCCTCACTCCCACCAAAAGTAAATGATTAGATCATGAACTTCGAGTAATAGCAAATGGGACACCATGGAGTTCTATTCTTTAATGACTCTGGGTCTACCTCAGACTAACCATGCATGTTGCCCTTTGGTGTGGCTTTTGCTATTTAACATTGCCCTGCTGTGACTCCGAGTGAAGAGGGAAATAGCCAGTTTGGGACGTGTAAATCCCTGCGACAGAAAAAGGAAATTCAGTCCTTGCTTTCCAGGGAGAACCTGATAAGATTATGAGAAGATAAATGTTAATACATGGTAGAAAGACACCACCCCCTCAGGATAAAATCCGAAGTCATTATTTTTCTCTTTACTTAGAAAACTTAATAGATGTCTTCATCTTGAATTCACTCTCTCTCAACCTCTGGGTTTTACATGCTCTTTTAGATGGCATTAGCCTTTCATTTCATTTTTTTTTCCTTCCTGAAGAATACAACAAAGATTATTTAAAACAGGGAAACTGGGTTTATTGATCCTGAAGTGGTACTTTATTGAATTGTCCTTAAGTCTATCTATCTCTCTAGCATCTATCTATCTAGCATCTAACACCTATCTATCAAGTAGGCTTCATTGCTCCCCAGATTAAAGGGTGGGTATGGATTAAGTTAGAAGCCAACCAGTGAGTATAGAACTAGAGGAACCTAGGAAACTTCATGGACTTCCTTGTGGAGAGATAATTTAGTATACGTATAGCATAAACTTGTAAGTATCTGTATAAGCTGGAAAGGAGGGACATAAAATGCATTAGTTGAGAATAGATTTACCTAACTTGTTGAAATTTTTCTCAGAATTGTAAGTCTGTTCGTGTTTATGTGTAAACAACCATTGGCTAAAAGATAAAATTATCAGGGTGCCTGGGTGGCTCAGTTGGTTAAGCATCCAGTTCTTGATTTTGGCTCAGGTCATGCTTTCACAGGTAATGAATTCAAGTCCCACATCAAGCCCTCCTCCCTGACAGCAGGGAGCCTCTTGGGATTCTCTCTCTCCCTCTCTCTCTCTCTGTCCCTCCCCCACCACACTCTCTCTCTCAAAAATAAATGAACACTAAAGGAATAAATAAAATAAAATAAATGAACACTAAAGGAGACTTATGTCTCCTGCCACTTTCTTTTCATATTGTCTAGTTGTAGTAATGGTGTCCTTTTGAGTTCATGAATTATTGTTGTAATAAATTGGGGTCTTTCCACATGTTCTGCTCTGTGCCAGGAACTCTCCTGCCTTCTGTTCCCTTAGCTCTATCCTACTCAAACTTCAGGCTCATTCTTTGTACCATTTCTTGCAGAATGCCTTCCATGATATCTCACAGATGGGGCTGGGTGCTTCTCCTAAGTGCTCTTGTGATTGTGATATTGTGTATGTGCTTGCTAACATAGTACCTTATTCAGTGCCTTCTAATGACCTGTTTCCCCTATTCGTTTATAAACTCTCTGAGAAGGAAGCCTCTGTCTTGTTCAACTTTACATTCCCATAGGAGAACAAAGAGTCATAGAGTAGGCGCTCAAGAGAGATTTATGGAATGAACTCTGGTGTAATATAATTAAAACATTAGAAAATGAAAGAATTTCCCGTTTTATTTATTATTTAGGACCAAGTCTGCAACAAGTGAAAGTGAATGGAAGATGTTTAGTCTTAAAAGATTGAATCTGAGTGGAAAAGAGAATTTTAAAATATGATTTCTTGTCACCGTGATGGATATATTTGTAATATGACATTAAATTCAAAGTTTCTACTGAGAGGCTAAAATACAGCAGATAGCAGATATCTCTGAGTGTAAGACAGATTTATCCTCCCAGAGAAATCTTTGAAGTCCCTACTTGAGAACTAGCTGCAGGTCTCTTGGATCTGTCCTCTCAGATTGAGTGTATTAAAAAGGCACAAAAGGAAACTGTGAGAAGGGTTCCTTAGCAGAGAACCAATGGAGTACTTAGTTTCATGCTGAGAACTGCTCTCTCTCTCTTATTCTCTCTCTCTTTCTCTCTCCATCTCTCTCTCACACACACACGCACACACGCACACATGCACACACACACACACACACACATACACACACACACCAGCACCTGAGGGAGGCACTGGTGGGGGAGACTCAACCTTCTTCCTCTCAGGCTTAAAACTGAAGGCCTTCAATGGGCTCTCTCATAAAATTTAATATTTTTTACCAAGTTTAGAAAGCGGACATGTGTCTGATCCACTTGTGTGAAATTCAGAAGGCAAAGGAGATGATCTGGCAGCTGATTAGTGAGGGAGAAGTGACTCAGAAGGGTAGTCCTGCACCCCCCTCAGTTTTCAAGGTAGAAGACGTGTGAGCATTCCCCATGGACCCGATGTGGGTCATGTAAGAGAAAGAGAGCCAGTCAGGGTCCAGGCTCATTGTCTTATCTTCAAGAGGACTGCTCCAAGGGCAAGACAACTCCGATAGGGAGGGGTCTGTGTGGAGTGGACTTCAAAAGGCAGTCAGCCTCTAGAGGAAAACATATTGTCCACATCCAAAGGTCCAGGAGGGAAACCACTAAACAATTAAGGGAAAGCACCCCCAGAGAGTCACTGCCCAATATCTGACAGGCCCAAAATACACAAAGCCATTTCAACAGATTGCCATATCAGCCAAAACGCCTGGACACCGTTATTCTCCTTTCCCTCAAACTCCAACCTCCATGTCAGGGTGAAGTAAGAGAGACAGGAAAAATAAATAAATAAAAAGCCACCCAGATTCCCTTATGCAAAGACAGGTGCCCTGCATGTGCTTCAAAACCCAATGTGAACATGGTTTATGGAACAAGACAAAGGCAACAGCCTTCCAGAAAAGTATGAGGAAGAGATTTATAGAGGAAATATAACCCACAGAAACAAAACAAATTTTAAAAAAATATATTTTTTAACCTTTATTCTTTGGTTTAGCTGTTTTTGCTCGAGTTACACCCTAAGGACAATAAGGCAGTCTTTAATCCTAACTTTAGTTTGTAGACATATCTCCGGACATAGAGGCAGAACACCAAGCTCCACTGCATCTCTGCAGGAATAATCACTGATGAAATGGTGTGAGCACCATATGGCAATTTATCCCTCGTCCCAAAGGGAGTTAAAAAATTTAAATGCTACTCAGCAGCAACACAATCAAGTATTCAAATTAAATCATTTTCATTCAATTCACTGAGAAAAAATACAATTTTACCCAATTAATAGGAGGGAAAGAAAATAATGACACAAAAAGACTTCTTAGGACAACTGACTCCAGAGAGAAGACAAATATGGGAGTCGAGTTGATGGACAGGAAAGAGTAGCTCCCATGGGAACAAAGGGATAGAAATTGGTGAGAGAAGGGTGGGGGTAGACACAGATGGGGTTCATTGGACTTTGGGCTATCATGTCATACGTGCCATAGCTACAAAGGAACTAACCACTTTATTTTACAGGTAAGGAAGAGAAATTAATTTCCAGGTAAGGACACATAATGTGTGTCAAAACTGAGACTCACGCCTAGGTTTTTTGACTGTCAATATCAAGGTCATTCCTCTTCGTTTCTCTGATCCTGCCTTCCAACACAAGCTCCAGTGTGATATTCTTAGAGGACATCGGTAATGTTCTTAGAGAAGAACATTAAAAATAAACCATAGGGGAAGAATCCTAAAGGACATAGGAGTAGAAAGATCAATACTCATGAATAAATAGGAACAAAAATGTTTCCACTGTGAAAGATTTAGTGTCTGCATGCCATAAATTTCAGGGGTCTGAGAATAAAGAAAGAACCAATAGAAGATGGAACCAATAGAATAATGGAAATAACCATCCCTTAATACATGGTTCAAGAAGTCTTCATTAAGTCATGAGGGGTTGGAGGTTGAGGAAAAGCCTATTAAAAGCTTTGAGCTACTGGGGTGCCTGGGTGGCCCAGTCGGTTAAGCGTCTGACTTCAGCTCAGGTCATGATCTCACCATTTGTGAGTTCAAGCCCCGCATCAGGCTCTGTGCTGACAGCTCAGAGGATGGAGCCCTCTTCGGCCTCTGTGTCTCCTCTCTCTGTCCCTTCCCTGCTCATACTCTGCATGTGTGTGTCTCTCTCTCTTAAAAATAAACATTAAAAACAATTTTGGAAAAGAAAAAAAAGTTTTGAGCTACTTTGAAAGAGGGAAAATTCTAAATATAAGGAATTACTATAAATTTTCCTTTTTCTGGAGAATCTAGGACCTGTGATTTATTGTGTGACTTTCACCATAAGAATGAAAAAGACATTGCCACTTTTCCTCCCTCATGAGGTGTTTACCATAGGGAGAAAGACATCCTAACCCTTTCTGACTCACTTTGTATGGCCGTCCCTTCCTATTCATTTTGCTGCAAGAGACCATTAAGTCCAGCTGTGCACAGCACTGCTAATGGAAATAGATGGTGAGCGATTTGATGGATACGACAACAGGGTGAGACTTCACACCCCAGATTTTATGCTGACGAGTTAGCAAGAAAAGGATCTCTTGACTCAGCGCGGAGGACTTCAAGAGGCACCTCTTGCCTTCGCTTCATCCCTTAGAGATTAACGGGCAATGGGGTCAGGAATTCTCTCTGACAAAGGGTTAGCACTCATAGACTGGCTGAAGAGAGTCCAAGAGCCTCTCCATATACCACCTTTACAAGAAACACAATCTCAGTGTTCTCACTATGTTAGGTTAATCCTACTGGAACATGAGAGGGAAAATAAATTGCAACTGGCTGAAGAACGCAAGTGAAATGGCTTGCTTCTTGCTTAATTTCTCAAACCTCTGCCCTCTGCTTCATAGAGTAAGAGTTCAAACCACTGAGAAACACTATGAGTCATCTATGGACTTATAGCCTGATTTGGATCCTGTAAGCACTTTTCAGGGAGAAAATGGCACCCTTCGACTTGAAGACCTTGCAATAGAATCAATGAAATACTCCACCGAAGTGTATGACATGGGGTGAGTCACCAGGGTAAATGTCTCAGTCCAAAGTTTAAAGCAGGTCAGACAAGAGGGGACAGTCATGCTTGTCATGGTCGTGTTTCCGTGTAAGCATGTGTGGGAAAAGAAACACAAATGCATGGTACATTTAAGTAGTCAAGAATCACCACTAAATAAGCACCTTCCATGTGGCTCATACAGTCTGGATGTCAAATCAGAAGCATGAGCGACAGGTCTCCAACTCTTGAGATGCAGTCGGGACCCAATCTCTGCTTATCCCCAGTGAATGCCAGAAACTCATGATGTAGACAATAATTACAAATTAATCTGGTTTGACACAGAGGTAAAATATGTTTGCCCTGACGCTCTTTTTCATCATGTTTGCATATGATATACAATGACATTGAACTATCTTTCAGATCAAAATTGGCATGAAATAATTTAAGGCAATGCACGGTAACAATATGAGCATTGGACAGAGAGACCAGTGGTTTAAGTCCTCTATTTCTGCCTATAGAGCCTTGGACAAAAGGGCTCTCTTTCTTCATCTATAAAAATCAATAATATGCTGATGCTTGCTTTCTCTACTTCACAGTATTTTTTAGGAATATTCTGGAAGCAAAAGGCCAGTTAAATTGCATGGGAGGCCAGGGGTCTTGATATGGTACCCTAGCAGTGACAGGACATATGGTAATAGGGTCTGGCTCAGGGCTGGAAAAATGTGAAAAGAAAAGGACCTTAGGTCGAGTGATTTTTTTTAATGCTTTGTTTTTAATTATGAAATAATTAAACACATAGAAAAATATGAAAAAGAATATAACCAAAATCTGTGTATCTACCAACAAAAGAAATTTAAATATCAAAATTGTGTCACATTTGTTCAAAGATTCTTATGGAAAGAAGAGAAGGAAGGAAGGAAGGAAGATGGAAGGAAGGAAGGAAGGACAAAAGGAAGGAAGGAACGAAAGAAGGTAGGAAGGAAGATGGAAGAAAGGAAGGATGGAAGGAAGGAAAGAAAGAAAAATAAAAGAATAGGAAACTTTCCACGTATAAAAAAAATGTATCATTTTTCTTCATTTCCTCTTCAGATGTCACCGTTGTCCCCTCTTTGAATGTATTATTTCTCTGTATTTTTATAACTATATTCATGGATAAGACTAGCTTCTTGCCTTATAAATCGTATCATTACCTATCCTTTGGTGACTTCTTTTTTTTACACAATATTATGTTTTCATATTTTTTTCTGTGCATGTAAATATTTGAATTATTTTTTTAAGTTTATTTTTATTTATTTTGAGGGGGGTTAGAGAGAGAGGGAGAGAGAATCCCAAGTAGGCTCTGTACTATCAGCCGAGAGCTCGACTGTGGGCTTGATGTCCCACACCAGAAGATCATGACCCGAGCCAAAATCAAGAGTTGGAGACTTAACCGACTGAGCCACCCAAGCACCCCCTGAATTATTTTTAAATGTATTTTTAAATGTCCTCCTTTGTGTGAGTATAGTAGTCCCCTTCTGTGGGACAGTTACATTGTTTCCACATTGTCACTATTAAGACTGCCATAGTATGCATCCTTCTACATGGAATTTATGAAAAGATAAGCCATTCTCTAGGATAGAACCTCATGTACTAGTTCTGGCTAAAAAGACCATGCCTTTATTATTGTACCAGCCAGCACCCACCAACAATATTCTTCTCTCCCCACATCTTTGCAATCATTTGGCTTTATTGGGTGTACTAAAGTTTGTAAATCTGTGAATAGGATCTTAATGGTATTTTAATTTTCTTTATTTTTTAAACTTTATATACTTAATTATTTTGAGAGAGACAGAGACAGTGTGAGTGGGGTAGGGGCAGAGAGGGAGAGACAGAAACTCCCCAAGCAGGCTCCATGATGCCAGCTCAGAGCCCGGGCACGACTCAAACTCAAGAAATCCCCAGATCATGACCTGAGCCGAAACCAAAAGTTGGATGCTTAACCGATTGAGCCACCCAGGTCCCCTGCTATTTTAACTTTAATTCCCCTTATTGTTGATATGACCAAGCATTTCTTTAATCTAATTATTGAGACTTCCAGTACCTTCTCTGAGAATTTCATGTTTATATTGTCTGTCCTTTTGTGAATTAAACTATTTTTATTATTTTTATGAGTTATTTATATATTTTAGATATGAATCTTTTGGTGGATTTTCAGTTTCTATTTTTTTTAATTGATTACTAATTTTATTATATAGGAGTGAGAGAAGATATTTGATCAATCAACTCTGGTTCTCAATTTTTTTTTTGGTAGTTCTGTTTTGTGCTCTCTTACATAGACAATTTTTACAATGGTCTTGAAAGGATTGTATGCTCACGAACATTGAGTGCAATATTCTGTGCATGTTTGTTAGAGCAGGCTTGTTCTGTGTTACTTAAATCATCTATGGTCTGCATAATTTGACTGCTCAATTTTTTTGGAGAGAAGTACGTTAAAATTTTAAAAACCATGCTTGTTGATTAGTCAATTTCTCATTGAAATTCTGTCAGTTTTTGCTTGACATGTTTTGAAGCTATATTGTGAGATCTCTACTGAAAAAAATTTGGGTTATTTCTAAATACTTACTATTACCAATCATGCTACACTGAACAGTCATAAACCTAAATTCTCAGATATACATGTATGTATATCCATAGGGTTAAATCCTAGAAGGAACCAGATCAAAGCATATGTGTGCATTTTTAATAATCAGAGAGACTTTACCAAGTGATCCTTCCCACAGTTTAAACTGAAGAAACCGATTGGAAAAAAAGTGCCTCATTAGAGCTGCATAAATTTTGAGTTAATAATGACTACCATTGGAGAATAAGGACCTTAGTCAAACTTGGTGAAATCTTTAGAAAGTTTTACCTTCCACTTTTTCAACTCCAGCTCTCTTCTCTGCATCTTGATAAGGTGGCTGCCTTTGCTACAGAATCTTAAAATAAATCCATTTCCATTTTCAGAAAACTTTGATTTTGTTCTAATACCTATATATATATTTTTTTCACCTGTTTCTTTGGCATTCGCGGGTGTCACTGTTATATACTTGGATGAAAAGACTGAACAGTCACATCTGCTATCTTGCGAATCAGAGTATACTTCTCGAAATGAGAGCATTAGAGATAAGCTGCCCCTGCTTTGCCAGCCACTATGAAAAACACATAACAAAAAAGGAGCCCAGAGTCTTTGAAGAATATTCTTGATAAATTTTGCAAGTTCCAATTTTCATCTTCTTGAAAAATGTTACGATGTTCCCTCTGAATCACCGATAAAGTTGTTACCAGTAAAATTAAGCAGACACTTTGTCTACTTGTTAAAGCTAAAATGCAGGCATCCAAACTGTGCACAATGGCTATGTCTTTCTTCAGAAGACACACAGCTGATTTTTTTCCTTAAAAACAGGATGCAAAAGCATAAGGAAAGTATCATTGGTTTATTAGTAGATGATACTCACTTTCAGGGAAAATTATTTCTTCCGGGGGAGGCTTCCATGGGTTGAGGAAGAGGCAGGAAGTCAGACTGAGATCATCGGAATCCCGACTTAAGACTTAAAACATGTGTGCTCTTAAATAATCAATTTCTCTCTGCTTTGGTTTCATTACGTACAAAATGGGGATAATCAGTTTACCTCAATGGCCAGTGTGTGGTATAAAGTACCTTACACAGTACCTGGTTCATATCAAGACCAGAGAATTTTATTCGGTTGCTGTCAGTCATGGAAAATCAGCATCAATAGTGGTGGTTGTATAGCAATTGTCGTGTGACCCCATCTCATTGGCCAGTTTGATAGACAAAGATGGAATTACTACTCCCCTGTAACAGAAGAAGTGAAATGCGGAAACGTTAAGTCATAGGCCTAAAACCGCAACTCTATTATTTGATAGGTAGACCAGGAAGCTCTAAGCCAGGTGTGCTGGTTGGTACCTAAGACAGAAATAGTTAAACCAGACCAAGTTCACTCAACTAGATGACTTATTTTAATGAACTCAGGCTTACTGGTGGAGGTTCTAATGGCAAGAGAAATGTGAAATGTTTATGATTTCTGATGACACAGTAAAATACACACACACACACACACACACACACACACACAATCTTGGACATATCCTTTAACCACACTGAGCCTCACATTTCACACTTGGAAAATGAAGGTAATACCTTTACAAAAACCCCACACTCTGCCTGGGTGGCTCAGTCCAATTGAGCATCCAACTCTTGATTCTGGCTCAGATCATGAACCCAAGGTCATGGGATCCAGCCCCACATTGGGTTCTTTCAAACTGTACATGAAGTCTGCTTGGGATTCTCTCTCTCTCTCTCTCTCTCTCTCTCTCTCAAAAAAAAAAAAACAAAAACAAACAAAACACACACACACACACACACACACACACACATTCATTGTGAAGGTCTCTGTAAGCACCTAGTCTTTGTAAACTCTACGTAAGGACCTAAAACAGGGCAGGCATCGTTTTAACGAGAACAGTGACAGAAACGGTTAACACAGTCACAGTTGCTAGTGATAGTAACCAGAAGTACAGTCACACAAGCAGGAAGCTAGAGGGGCTGGGAGTAAAGGGGCAGCCAATTTCACACCAGCGGTAAGCATAGAGCCACACCCCAGAGTCGTCACTGGCTGCCATCTCTGAAATGCCACTTGAACTTCTCTGCGCTTTCAAATTCTTTTCTTCAAGCCCTGCTCCACGCTATCTATTCCTTGAAGCCTCTTGGATGAATGACAGCTTTTTTTAACCCCACTAATTTTTTCTCAAAGATACTACCATCTTGTTTCCCGCTCTCTATCTGGTGTCAGTTAAGCAGAGTGAAGGAAAACGGAACGGAGTAAAGGAAAGAGGCACAGGTCATTGCTTCTCTCCTGGACTTTACAGTCCGTTCCTCTCAAAAGCATGTGCTTTCCTGTACTCTGCTCTGAGTCACTATTTCCTGCTCACCCTTTAAAAATCATCTTAGGAACCAACTCCACAAACTTGTCTTGATGCCTTACTCCTCTTCTGCTCCAAGTTAGGTGCTTTGATGGTCAGTTTCATGCGTCAATTTGGCTTGGCTACAGTCCTCAGTTATTTGATCAAACACTCTTCTAAAGTGTTGCCATGAAGGTATTTTGTAGATGTGATTAAAGTTGTAATCAATTGACCTTCAGTAAGGAAGATATTCTAGATAATCTGGGTAGGCCTGGTTCAACTAATTAAAAGGCCTTAGCAGCCCAGAGCTGGGACTTCTCTGTGAAAGACATTAGGCATTAGTACTCTCAAATTATAATTCTTCCTAGTGTAATTACTTTTTGGATGCCTAATAGGTAAACTCTCTTTGATAGGAGAACACCTGCCACATAGTAAACCCTCAGTATGGGTTTGCCTAATTAAATTAAATGTCTGATGGGGCGCCTGGGTGGCTCAGTCGGTTGAACCTCCGACTTCGGCTTTCGTGGTCTCACGGTTCGTGAGTTCAAGCCCCGCGTCGGGCTCTGGGCTGGCAGCTCGGAGCCTGGAGCCCGCTTCGGATTCCGTGTCTCCCTCCGTCTGCCCCTCCGCTGCTTTCACTCTGTCTCTCGCGTTGTCTCAAAAATAAATAAACATTAAAAAAAAGAAAAAAAAGAAAAAGAAATTAATTAATTAATTAATTAATTAATTAATTAAATGTCTGATGACAACCCGATTTTTGGAGTCCTCACATGACAAAAGGAGGAGGGCAATGCTCTGGGGTCTCTTATATGAAGACACTAATCCCATTCATGAGATGTCTGCCCTCACGACCTAATCACCTCCCAAAGGCCCAACTTCCTAATAATATCATCAAACTGGGGGTTAGGATTTCAACGTATGGACTTGGGGGGATGTAAGCACTTAGTCCTTGGTGCTCACCTCTCTTTCTGCAAAAAGGTAATGATTATAGTGCCTACCACATAGAGTTGTTTTGGGTGATAGAGAAGTGCATAAAAATCCCTTAGCATACTGTCGCATATTAAGAACTTAATAGATATTTGCTAGTCTTGTTCTTGCTACTTGAAATTTAGAATAACTCTTTGTAGACTTTTCTTGAGACATATCCAATTAAATATCCAAAAACAATTAGTCTTCATAACTCTGCCTCACTCCTGGGGCTGGAATGCCTCTGGGAGTAGCAAGCGAGTTTGGCCGTGGTGCCTGCTGACGTAAAGCTCTGAGACGGGCAGCTGATAACTAACAAGGTGTAGATTTCTCTTCTCGAACTTTCTCACATATAGTTGCATCTGGAACTCGATGAAATCTCAAGTCAGTATCTTTGACTTTTCATAAAAATACCAAATTCATACAAGATTATGCAATGCCTTGCTCGCTCAACTCTTCTCTGAAAAAGCCAGAAAGGAAAGGCACTGCTACCAAGGGTACCCACATCTGTGTGGCCCTATCCCATATTAATATAACTTATGTATACCTTGATCCTCATAGCAATCTTATAAAGCATGCAGAGCATTTGCAGTCTCCCTTGGACAGTTCACGAAACAAATTATTTGCGTATCGATCAACTGTGTAAAGGAATTAAGAATCCATGCAGCCTAGATAAAACATTGGGGACACTTCCCACTTACAGATTTTGTTTACTAGTGTCTCTGCCCTGCGAACCCAGATCTTATGTACTCGAAATTATTATTGGGCTTCAAAAATATAGGGACAAAATATTTCCCTTTTTTTTTTTGCAAGTTCCAACCCCAACATTATGAGTTGTACCTTGTTGAGCAATCCACTTTACATTTTCTGAGCCTCAATTTTTTTTGACCATAAGGTTAGGGATAGTAATACCTCCTTAGAAGATTGTGACAATTGCTAGTAATAACACAGAAAGCAGTTCATAGAACCCTTCTATGAAATGTCAGCGACATCCTTTACTTTCAAGAGGCCATTGTATGATGTAAGGACAACAGGCTGGCCAAAATGCTTGTTTCCCCAACCAGATTCAATAGGGATATATAGGCGTATCAAGCAAAATAGCCAAACAGTAAAGGGAGAAAGATTGTGGGCCATCTTCTATATTCCTCAGTGACCAGCATGGTCACTGGGCCATTTTTACTTTACCAACTTTCATCTGTGATTAAGGAAAGCAAAATGTACTTCTGTTTGACTTTCATCAAAATATCAGTACCTACTCATATGGTCTGTATTCTGCTGAACACAGGGTTGTCCTTCAGGAATATCATTAAGAAGAGAGTTATAAAATAGTAAAAATCATCAAATTTACAAATTTCACTTATTTCCTCTATCTCCTTTTTTTTCAATATATGAAGTTTATTGTCAAATTGGTTTCCATACAACACCCAGTGCTCATCCCAAAAGGTGCCCTCCTCAATACCCATCACCCACCCTCCCCTCCCTCCCACCCTCCATCAACCCTCAGTTTGTTCTCAGTTTTTCTATCTCCTAAATTACAATCCTTTTTCTCAAAGGACGGATGCCTTGATATATTATTCATAAAAACAGATAAAACATACTTAACCCTTCTCTGCTTAACGATATGACCAACACTGCCACTTGCCGAATTTACTTCTCTGCCTTATATCCAACCCCAACTCTGAGCTCTAAATAACTTAATAAAAATGATTTAAAATATAAGTTAATGCTATTTATTTCCCAGAACCAACAGCATACTTTATGTCTCTCAGCTGGTGTAACATATCAAAAATTCTGATAAATTTCTTAGGATCCTAAAACATCTTTATGAGATAGAATATTGAGCACTTTTATTAGTCATTATGTCTCAGGCACTTTGGTTTTGTCTCATTTTGGAAAGAACAGAGCACTCATAGAAGGACTCCCAGGCAGAGGCTGTTACTTCTGTCAGCTGCAAAAAGAGAAGTTACCACCCTGACATTAAAGCTACCAACTCTGTTTACTTCTGTGATTGCAGGAAGCTCAGACACTCACTCCTTCTGTTTCTTATCTTCACCCTTACCCCAGTCTCCACACTTGACCGTGTGTTCCACTAATGGACCTGATCTCCCCCACCTCCCATACCCTTCCACTGTCCCCTCGGATAGCGACCAACCGTCGTTTAAAAAACTGAAATTAAAAACCTCAATCTTAACTTCTTTGAAGTTTCTATTAACTTTCTTTATTTTTTTCTTTTTTCTTTTTTTACTGGACTGAATGTGGGCCATCCCATGAAGATATCGCTTGCCTTGAGACCTTCTCAAGTGGAGAATGATTTTTCTCACCCCCCAAATACCTCAAAGTCATTTCCCGTTTCATTTCCAAACCATTTATCATCTTTTTCCCATAAAAAAATCTTAGCTCTTAGATTTTCAGGTTGTAACAATCACTGTCCTTCCTTTAAAAAAAATGTTTGGGGTGCCTGGGTGGCTCAGTCGGTTGTGTCCAACTTTGGCTCAGGTCATGATCTCACAGTTCGTGGGTTCAAGCCCCACATCGGGCTCTGTGCTGACAGCTCAGAGCCTGGAGCCTGTTTCAGATTCTGTGTCTCTCTCTCTCTGACCCTCCCCCATTCATGCTCTGTCTCTCTCTGTCTCAAAAATAAATAAACGTTAAAAAAATGTCATTTCTTCACCTCCTGACATTCTTCTCATTACTTTTAAGATGTTAAGATGCTCATCATCTCTGTCTCCACCCTTTATCTCATCACTTCCCTGAAGACACTTGAGATACTCTTGGATCATCCATCCCTGACTCTGATCTCTTTTTTTCTTCATTTTCACATTTACAGTTATCTTTGCCTCCATCCCAATTCAGCCTTCAGTTACCATCATCGATGTCATCCTCGGTATTTATGCCTTTATAAATTGCAGCTTACTGATTCAAGAAACTCCACTCAAAAACGTCATCTTTTCCTCTACTGCCCAAATATTAATTCAAATGTTATTAAGGTAAAATTTTATACATCACAGTATGTAGATCTTAAATATTTAGCTCATGTAAGTTAGGAAAATAAATATCCTTTTTTTTTCCCACTTGGCCATCATTTTTTCTGGGTTTCAAGTAATTGTAATTTAATTTAATGTCTGGTTGTATTTCTCCTCCGTGAAAGTCTTATATTACATTCCTGATACTTCATTGTTTTGTTTTTCATATATGGGTCTTTAATCTCCTTGGCCCTGAGTTTTATGCGTGGGATGTGCAGATACCCAATTTTTGCAGCATAATTTTTTATAGTGCTATAATTATCTTTTTATGGGGGTAAAATACATATAACATAAAATTTACCATTTTAATTATTCTGCAGGGTTCGGTTCAGTGGCATTAAGTGCATCTACATTGTTGTGCAACCATCACCACTGTCCATCTCCAGAACTTCTACATCTTCCCAAACTGAAAAAGTACCAGTGGACCCTAACTTCCCATATTTTCCTCCCACCGGCCCTTGGCAATCACCATTCTGCTTCCTGTCCATATGGATGTGATTCCTCTAAGTATTCCATTGGAGCAGAACCATATAATGCTTGTCCTTTTGTGTCTGGCTTCTTCCGCTTAGCCTTCACGCTGTAGAATGTATCAAAATTTTCTTCCTCGTTAAGGCTGAATAACACACCGTTGTATTTTTATACTACAGATTTTTTTTTTTTATCCATTCTTCTGCCACTGGGCATTTGGTTTGTTTCTACCTTTTGGTCACTGGGAACAATGCTGCTAGGAACCTTGGTGTTCAAATATCCATCACTTTTTATTACGTGTTAATATACATGCATGGGTGTGATTCTAGATGTCAAGTATATTGCACTGACCTATCAATCCCTTGACTAATATCATATGTTTTAAAAAATCTTGCAAAAATAAGTCTTCGTATTTAGTGGAGAAAGTTCTTTCACCTTCTTGTTCTTCTGGAACAATGGTCCAAAAAATCAGCCTTTCTCGTTTTCATATAAATTTTACTATCATCTCATAAGGTCCTTCCCCCGAAAATATTGACGACACTGATTTTGCTGGGATTACATTATACCTATCAGTTAATCTGAGTAGAATTTAGTTAAGCGATTGAGTCTTCAAATGCATGAATGTGGTGTGTTACTTATTTAGTGATTCTATAGATCTTTAATAAAGTTCTGTTATGTTCTCTGTAGAGGTTTTGCATATTATTGGATTTATTCCTAGATACAAACTATTTTTGTTGCAACTGTTAAGAAAATGGTTTTCACTTTTATGTCTACCTAACATTTTGCTGTTGTATTGAAATTCAATACATTGTTGTACCTATTGCAAAAATTGCAAAAAAATGCACCTAATTGATTTTGTACCTGTGGCTACTGCTAAGCTCTATGAGAAGTTATTGATTCTTTTGTATTTTCTATATTAACAATATGTAACCTGAAAATAATGAGAAATTTGTTTCTCCATTTTTTTATTATTTTACTTTCTATTTGTTTTCCTCCCTCACTCTAATGGCCAGGATCTCTAGGTCAATGTTAAATATTTATCCTCAAAGGGAAAATTTCACAACATTAGCATTATTTATTATGTATGTTTCAGGTTTTTTGAATACATCTTTCCTCAGTTTAAACAATTTCCTTTCTTTAGTTGTCTAAAATTTTTAAACATAAATAAATGTTTAATTTTACCAAATATATTTACTTATTGATTGAATAAGATTTTTGTCCTTTCACCTAATTGCTTTCTAATAATTGCTTTTGTAATGTTAAATTAAACTTATCTTTCTGCAACAAATCCATTTTCATCATGATACATTAATCTTTTATACATATGAGATTATATATATATATATAATATATACAGAGAAAAGAGATATATAAGAGAAAAATAATATATATTACTTATATATCTATTACTTTTCTCTGTATATATTATGATATATACAACCACACAGTCTCTTTTTAAATTAATTAATTTATTTATTTTGAGAGAGAGAGCGAGAGAGAGAGAGAATCCCAAGCAGGCTCCACACTGCCAGCACATAGCTCTAACGCAGGGCTCAAGCTCATGAATTGTGAAATCATGGCCTGAGCTGAAACCAAGAGTCAGACACTTAACCAGCTGAGCCACCTAGGCACCCCGTTAACCACACGGCCTTAACGATCCCATCAACTGTCTCTACAAACACTAATGTAGGATTCACAGTAGAAGAGAAAGTTGAGAACTATGGGGATGCCACATATATCACCCTAAATAAGAAGACAGTACTTTGCTGTATGAGAATAGGGCTTTATACGATGTCTGGAATAAAAAGCATCTTTGGAATCTGTTATCTGCACGCTTATTTCTTTAAGTGCTGCTTCTACCCATTCATGTAGAATATGGAGACTGACTCATCCCTAAATTCTATAATCTTAGCTTTGAACTTCACCACTTGCCCTTTATAGACTGGCCATACCCATAGACTTTGGTAAAAGTTCCTTATTATTGGAATTTTTTGATGTTTGGTCCTTCGTATTTGGGCACTTTTAATTCTCATAATATTATCATATTTGAAGTATTTCTACAAATTACTCCATACTGGAATACAATGTAGTCGAGGATGGGAAATATTCTTCTGCACTATGCCATCAACAAATATTTACTGGATTCCCAGAGGGGCTGGGAACCATAGTCAAAATGAAATACTATAAGATATCCTTCATGTGTTTCTCCAGTTAGAAGGAAAAAGTTACATTCTCACATGTACACCTTGACACAAGAAAACAAGAATCCAGTGAATGGAACAGATGAGTGTTTCTAAACATGACTGGTCATCAAAGTCATTGGGGTAGTCTCAATTCAAACGTCTGGGTCCAGCCCCCAAAGACTGTGATCAGTAGGATTGTACAAAGCATAGGATTGTATGTATATGATTTTAAAATAATTTTTTAATACATCGGCTCACATCCAACATGAAATTTAAAAACCACAAAAGAATAATGAAATGAAAGGTTTTCTCATATCCTGTTCCTTTGCTTGTCTTCTCAGAAGCAACCACTCATAAAAATGTCTTAGTCCTTCTGGATGGACTCTCTCTGTCTCTGTCTCTGTCTCTATCTCTGTCTCTCTCTCTCTTTTACAAAAGCAAGCATTACATACACATTGTTCTATATTTTGCTTTTTCACTTAATAGAACTTGAGATTGCTTTATATCCTCAGGAAAAAAATCATCTAGACAAAGCATGTCAATATTGAGACCATTCCTTTTATATCCAAGTAATGAGAAACAAATTGCCATGCTAGATTGATTCCCTTAAAAAAAAACTAGAAATATCAAAGTATGTCAGTTTTTAAATTTTTACTGCAAACACTTGTATACTTCAGGAATTTTCAGCAACAGCAAAATGCTATTGCCAATACAGCTGTGACCATTCAGTCTTGGGTACGAGGTTGGATATGAAAATGACAAATAGCGCGGAGACCTTCCCACTAAACGTGAAGTTATTCACTACCTGTTTATTTTTTAGAATTCCCATAAGGACCCTTTTATTAGTTATAACACAATTGTTTGCAGCCAAAGCAGAAAGGATACAAAACTATATTTACATCAAGAGAAGAAAACCTGGACTATTTGAAAAAGAATATAAAATGAATCAAAGCAATATTTAACCTGAAAAGAAAAACTTGGAAGATCATGCACTCTTCTACATTGAAGACAGTGGTCAATGAAAACTGAATTTCATTCCTTTCTGGTTGGCACAATCTAGATGTTTTAGTCTTTTAAGTTTTGAAATTAAATTCCATTTCATCTGAGAGGCAAATAATGGTGTTATTGTTATTACCTCTGACTTTAGACCCAATTTTTACAGTAAAATGAAGAATTAGGAATCATATCAAGGGAACTGGCAGGAACTCCAGCTTGATTTATATAAACTTACCTTCAGCATCCCAACTGACAGGGAAGATGGAGGAAATGTAATGCTTTTAACAAGAAAGACATGTGTATGGCATGCAGAATACTTCTTTTTTCTGCCAGAGTTTTAATTTTCCTTTCTATAAATTTGGAATGTTGGACTAGATCAGAAAACCTTGGCTCATGCCCCAAATCCAGCTTGCCACCTGCATTTGTATACTTGTATATAAAGTTTTATTGGACCACAGCCACATCCATTTGTTAACATATTGGTTATGGCTGCTTTTGTTCCATTTGTTAACATATTGTTTATGGCTGCTTTTGTTCCACAACGTCAAAGTTGAATAGTTGCCATGAGACTATATGGCTGCAAAGCTAAGAATATTTGCAGAAGTAGGGGTGCCTGGGTAATTCAGTCAGTTGAGCATCTGACTTCAGCCCAGGTCATGATCTCATGGTTCGTGAGTTCAAGTCCTGAGTTGGGCTTTGCGCTGACTTTGCAGAGCCTGCTTTGGATGATCTCTCTCCCTCACTCTGTGCCCCTCCCTGGCTCACACACAAGTTCTCTCTCTCTCAAAAGTAAACAAATATTTTTTAAAAATTTATATAAAGGAAAGAATATTTGCATAAGTTTACAAATCCTTGAACTTGATAATAATGACTAGTAAAACTTCACATTGGTGGAGCACCTCCTCTATGCTAAAAACTTCATATGCTTTACTTCACTTACATTTGTAAAAATGTTTAAGATGGATGCCGAACTTTGAGTAGTCCTGAAACTCACTTGGGGGAACTGATCTAAACTCAGGTTCAATAACTTTAAAGTCCTCATTCTTAAACAATAAACACCCATCTAGTTCTAAAGACCAGATATATTTGCGGAATGTGTATAGCCTATGACAAGATATGAAGGACGTGAGAGGTAAAATGTAGATTTATCAAATAGGCTATTTGAGGACAGGCATGATATCTTCCTTTTTGTTTCCCTAGTAACTGTCGCAGAACTGTTATATAGTTAGCACATACTAAAAATTGTATGAATGCATCAACTCTGCAGGCTTGAGGGAAATTAATATTGTATAAGATGGGGAGAGGCAACATAAAACCATGATAGAAGTCAGATATATTGTGGAATATTCCTGTAAAGGACATAAGAAAAGTAACATGTTCTATTTCAAGCAGGAAAGATCAAAGTTGAAACTAGCCATAATACCTTTGAGTGAGGGAGCAGATCAGAGTGGAATGAAACTTGGACCCAGCTGAAGAAGATGTCTTCCAAAGTACAGCTTGAAATTCCAGTTTCTTCTCCAAGGCATGGAATATTTATTGTCATCAATCTAGAAAGAGCTGTCAATACAAGTTGTAACACTTTCTGCACACTTTCTTCTGTGAGCAGACTTCCTAGACGAGGGGTTCACTGTCTAGCCGGAAAATATCATGATTATTCCTCTGGTCACACCTCATTCAAAACACATCATTCAAAACATTCGCTTGAATAATTCCTAACTTCCTGTAGTGAGTCTCTAACTAGCCCAGCCCAAGAAAAGTTAGGTCCTAGCCAGCAATATAAGTGATGTCACCTAAGTGTCAACACAAAGCGAGCAAACATTTTAAAATTTCTAAAAGAGAGAAATAAAGAGAAAGAAAAAAAGAAAGATAGAGGGAGAGTTTTATTTAAGTGGGGACAGCTCCTCAAATACAATCTTCACAAAGAGTGCTCCAGAGAAGGAATGCTTAATACAGGATTATGCATGTTTTTTTGTTACATCAGGCATTCGAAATCATTTGGCCAAGGACATTTCATACAATTACAAACTTTATCTGCTGCTTTTAGCATCTGTAAGGTTGCAGGCTTCAGAACATTCTCTTTATTTGAAATGTTTCCTTTAGGTTATTTGCTAACAAGGCAGATGTATAGTGGGTGCTCGGTGAAGAAATAGAGCCCATGCTTTGAAGTTTGGTGAAGTCATTCTGATCTTGATAAGAGTATAGCTTCCCTGGGAGCCCAGGAGAAGAGCCCACAGACATTAAAAGTTGAAAATTTCCTTTACTGCAAGTATCATGTATCAGGGTGGGAAATCGCCAAGACAACCCAGAGAATCTAGGGATGGCCAAGATTGGCCCAGTATTTCCTTTCGTGCATCCTCCAGGTTTACCCACCTATCACCTTTAAACGTTTTAAACCTTCATGAATGGAAGGCGTCTGTCCCTATCTGCAACAGTCACCCTTCGGTGATTCGAAAACTGTTTACCCTTTATTCCTGACACACAACTCAGCTCGATTCTTTTATACCAAGGGGCATATGTTATGAACACGTTGTTATGGAAGGTAGAGACCACTTATTCTCTTCTGTCCAATCTCCAGAATTTTCTCTTATGTCTAGTAGTTAGCACAGGAATGAAGGCCAATGGTCACTGAACTGCTATGAATGCTGGAAGGAGGAACGACTATTGAGGGCCCGGTCAGCCCATGATGACATCTTAGGATCATAAAGCCTATTGCTTTAAAGGCAGGGTGAGCCATGTGAAGTGAGGATAGAGCCAGAGCAAATAAACAGCAAGCAAACAAACAAACAAAAAAAAAAAAAAAAAAAAAAACAGAGCCATGTAAATGATTGACCTAAGAAGCCAGAATACGAGTGACAAACAATGACTCCCCACAGGGTCATACATTGAAATGGTGGAGGGGCACCTGGGTGGCTCAGTCAGTTAAGTGGTCAGATCTTGATTTGGGCTTAGGTCATGATCTCACAATCGTGAGATCAAGTCCTGAGTAGGGCTCTGTGCTGGGTGTAGAGCCTGCTTGAGATCCTCTGTCTCCCTCTCTCTGCTCCTCCCCACTCACTCACTCCCTTGTTCTCTGAAAAAGAAAAGTTAAAAATAAAAAATAAATGGGGATATGGAAGGCTTTCATTCCTAATATCCTGAGACAATGGAGGTCCTGGATTTCATAAAATAAAGCACAGTCAGTTACAATATACACACTTGGATTAAAACCACATCTCATAATGGAAGAAGTTCTAGATTAGTTTTAAATCTTCACATATACCTGAAACATCTTCAAAATGGATTTCCTTTCTGGTTGTTCCCTCTTAAAACCACATACCATCCCAATATTTTCAGGCTCCTTAAAACAAAATGGCATTGTTCGTCCCCTACACTCAATTTTGAGAGCTGAGACCACCTTCATCCACACAGCTTTAACTGTTGGGATGGAGATCTGAAGCCACTTGTGTCAACATGGCATTCCTCTTTGTTCCAGGAGATTCCTGGCCAGGAAGATAAGACTGTAAACCAATAAATAACGTTACCATTGGTGCCAGGACTTTTCTAAAAGCCAAAACATTTGAATGAATAGTTTGCTCATCTGAACAAGCAGCCCTGCTGTGGGAACAATGGGTTGCTCGTTTAGCCAAACAGCTCACTTATCAAACATGTGTTTATTTATCAAAACTCCCTGCAAGATGCTTGCTTCGCTGTGCCCACCAAAGCGAACATACTATATCAAGAACTTGACCCAATCCCAGTAAGATACGTGCGTTGAAAGACCTGCCTTGAAGTGCTCCTACCAAACTCCTACCAAAGTCTACGCCTGGCCTCTCCTTCCCAAGATGCTACCAAGACTACCGAAGTCATGCTCTATCTCACAGTAGGTTTAATCGGCTTAGCTTTGTTTGAAGAACAAGGTTTGCCGGCGGTCTTTTGCGGAATTGATAGTCAATCCGCATCTATATCCAACTGTCAGCTGCAGTGTCTCCTGATCTTTAAATGGATAAACCCCAGTAATCATGGAAAGAATACAGAAGGACACATGCCTGGAGAAATATGTATGGGAAACTTACAGAACCCTCAAGCATTTTAAGATAGCTCGTCAAAAACAAATAAGACCACAATTTTATCTATGGTCCAAAGGGAGTTTGTTGATATATGTATTTACTATGATAATACTACATATACTAATAGTATGTGTAATAATACTATATATACTAATATAATCATCAATCATGAATCATTAAATACCCTTAAAAGACTATTGTGAGATTTTCTGGTTCACATTCCAGATTCTTCAATAAGAAGTAATAGCATCTGAAGAGATAGAAAAAAAGAGAAAGAGATATCCCAAGCATAACTTTGTAATGTACATTATGTTATTTCAAATGAGTTCTTCAACCCTTACTCCCACCCTCTCAAGCCTCTTCCTTCTTCTCTTGGTAAATGATTTGACATTCTAGTATCCAGCAATGCTGCCCATGTTATTTCAGGACTTTGAATCCCTTATGTTGGCTCCATTGTGTCAGCAAGAAAATTTCCTTCCTTCCTCTGTTCTTTCCTTTTCTGCCTTGCCTTGCCTTTCTCTTCCTTCCTTCCTTCACCTTCCTTCCTTCCTTCATCTTTCTTTCTTTCTTTCTTTCTCTCTCTCTTTCTTTCTTTCTTTCTTTCTTTCTTTCTCTCTCTCTTTCCTTCTTTCTTTCTTTCTTTCTTTCTTTCTTTCTTTCTACTTGAATTGCCTCTTCCATTGGTTGCAGTATATAAATAGTTCTAATGATGTGGTGTGATTCTATATCTTTGATTACCTGGAGATGTTGTGCCAAATATACAGCATTATAAATGATACACTGAGAGGCACCCAGGGGGCTCAGTTGGCCAAGCATCCAGCTCTTGATCTCAGCTCGGTTATTGATCTCAGGGTTGTGAGTTCAAGCCGCATGTTGGGCTCCACACCCAATATGGAGCCTACTTAAAAAATAAATAAGGAGGGGCACCTGAGTGTCTCAGTAGGTTAAGCGTCTGACTGTTGATTTCTACTCACGTCATGATCTCATGGTTCATGGGTTCTAGCCCCACATCAGACTCTGCGCTGACAGCACAGAGCCTGTTTAAGATTCTGTCTCCCTCTCTCTGACCCTGCTCCCCCACCTCAAAATAAATAAAAATTGTAAAATAAGTAAATAATACATTTACAGGGGCATTTTAAATTTTTTTCTGCTCATTTTTGTGTCATTTGATCTCACCATCCACTATTACTCTCCTACTCTGCTGTCAGTCGCATGTTCTGAGTCTAAGAGTTCTTATTCATGACTAACGAATTGATCGATTATTCATCTAAGTCTTCCTACCCGATCCAAACTATGGAATTAACTGTGTCTTACTTGCAGCTGTTCAAAAGAATGGTCCATAAAAGCATCTCGGCGTTAAAAGTCCACTTGCTTTGTCGCGTTTTAACATGTGGGTTTTATTATTTTCAGGCACGGTGAGGCCAACATATCAAGAGAAGCTTACCATTGAAAACACAGTTTGTTTAGTCACAGTGCCCCAGAGCAGGGAGCAGGCCATGCCACACAGGGCCACATGAAGAAGCACAGGAGACAGAAGGAATGAAGGGAAAGTATCTGTGGAAGCCCTTATTGCGGTCCCACAGGAAAGTTTTCGCACAGCAGGGAAGCAGGCGTGGGATCAGTTCGTTTGAATCATTTCTGGGTATAGCTCTTCTGGTGCACAGCAGCTATCTCTAGTTGTCTGCTGCCTGGCCTTGGGATAATGAGGGCAGAGAAATATTGCCTCCTGAAGCGCAAAAGCCATCTGGAAGAGGTCGTTCAGAATATAGACTCTGGGTTGGTCTGCATATGAAAGTAATGCTGGGGCATTCATTTGCCATCCCTAAGAATTGAGGCAGCCTCTCCAAGTCAGTGAGGGCTCAGATGCCAGATCATCAAGAATATAGATAATAAAAACATATAGTTAACACATTGTATTGAATTATAATTTACATATGGTAAAATTCGCTAAGCTTAAGCATACAGCAGAATACATTGTTTATATTTGGATACACTCATGTAATCACCCCCCAGATCAATGTTAAAACATTGCCATTGCTCCAAAAGATTCTGTTGAGTCTCCTTCCGCTTAATACCTGCCTCTCCCAGCAAGGAAGGCGATACTGTGACTTCGATTAGAATTCCCTGATCTTGAACCCCATAGAAACAGAATTGTACATTATGAACCTTTTTATGTCTGTTTTGTTTCATTCAAATTCTCTTTCTGGGGTTTATCCATACGGTTGCACTTACCAAGTTTGTTCCTTTTTAGTATTGTGGAGTCTTCTTAATATGAATATAATGAAATGTGTCTATTTACTCTGTAATAATTGAGTTGCCATGAATATTCCTGTACATGTCTTTCACGGACACGTGTACTCATTTCTCTTGTGCATAGCTAGGACTAGAAGTGATGAATCATGGGACTGGTATTGTCTCTAGTTTTAGTGGATACCACCAAAACGTTTTCCAAAAGTTAAAATAATTAACCATCCAATCAACATTATATGGGAATTTCCATTTCTCTGCATTCTTGACAACATTTGCAATTGACAGTCTTCTATTTTTTTTTAATTTTTTTAACGTTTATTTATTTTTGAGACAGAGAGAGACAGAGCATGAACGGGGGAGGGGCAGAGAGAGAGGGAGACACAGAATCGGAAACAGGCTCCAGGCTCTGAGCCATCAGCCCAGAGCCCGACGCGGGGCGCGAGCTCACGGACCGCGAGATCGTGACCTGAGTTGAAGTCGGACGCTTAACCGACTGAGCCACCCAGGCGCCCCTGTAATTGACAGTCTTCTTAATTTTACCATCCTGTTGGTTCTGCAGTGGTTCCCAATCATGGTTTTCACTTCCATTTCCCTGATGGGCAATAATATTGAGCACTTTTACATATGATTATAGGTACCTCTTCAAGATCTTTGCCACCTTTCATGTTGAATTCTCTGTATTTTTCTTATTTAATTAGTAGAATATCTTTATGTATTCCAGATATCAGGCCTTTGTCAGATAAATATTTTGAAAATATTTCCTCCCAGTCTGAAACTTGTCTTTTACCTTCCTTAATGATATGTTTTGATAAACAGAAGACCACTTTATCATCTTTAAACTTTCATTATTAATGCTGTTTTGTTTTTAGTAATTTTCACTAATCCCGGGATTAGGAAGATATGTCTTCTTCCAATAGCTTTATTATTTTACTTTTCAGTGATTGGTCTGTGAGTCACATTAAAATGATATTTGCGAATGATGTGGAATAGACTCAGTATCACCAAAACTTTCTTGCTTATGTTCGCAATGCAAATGAACAATTTCTTCTTGAATTAATTGTGAATTCGACTGTAAACCTCTTTGTGTTACCATAATCAATAGTTTCTATGATTAGCGGAAGCCAAGTTTTAGAATTTTGTAATCACAATTTATGCATGCAATTCAGAACAAACCCAACAAATAAATTCATGAAAATGAAGCCAATAACCTAAATTTATGATTCAGGTAAGCTCAGACATCTAATTTAGCAAGCCTAAACCGTGCTCCTTCTTAAAATTTCCTTTTGGAGTTCTTTAATGCAGTTGTCTACATTAGCTCAAAGTTTTGTTTTGTTTTACAACATTTGTTTTTAGAAAAAGTACTGTGTAAGCCCCAATCCATATACTTTCTTCAACATAGTCAAGAAATATGCATCTCATTTACTTTATGCTTTATTTATAATCAAACAGCCCCCTAAAGGTTCCCCCTTAACTGTAATAACACAAACCTTAGAAAATCTACCTAAATTAACTTGCTAGTGTCTAAGAAAACTACAAAAGTAAAATCATGTTAACAGAAGAGAAGGCAAAGTTGTTTTTGATTAGAGAACTTGAGATTTATCTAGTAAGCTCCCCCTGACATCAAGAGGTGAATATGATGACTTCTGCATTCCAAGAATCTTTGGTAAGGACTAAATGTGGTTCATGAGAATAATACAACCACAAAAGAAACCTACATGGCAACTGTTTTCTCATAATCCTTCATTCTTCAGCACATATCTACTGAACATTTCATATTTCTCTGGGACTATAAAGCTCAACAAAAAAGCCATGGTCCTAAACATTCATGGAGCTTCTAGTGCAGTTGGATAAATAGGTCAAATCACAGACTGGGGGAAAAAAAGTAACTGCATATTATAATAAGGCGAGGGGAGAGAAAATGCTTACACAGAGAAGAAGGGGCCAGATGAACTTTCAGGTTAACGGTAGATGAGCAGAAAAGGTCTCTTCAAGGAAGTATAGAGCATCTAGAGAAAAACTAAACCAGTTTTACAAACCATGCAGGCCACCTCGTGTGCAAAGTGCTCACAGAGACAGGTGAGAGAGCAAACTGACATGAGTTAGGTCTATTACTTTGCTTATGTTTCTGCCTTTGGAAGTAGAGGAAAGAAGACTAGAACCTACGAGCAGATTCCGAAACTACTGTAAGTGAAACCCAAGATAACCTGCCCGTGGTTCTCAACAAGAGAACCAGATATGCCAATGTCGCCAAGAACCCTCTAAGCTTCCTTGTCCCTCAACATTAATAGATAAAATAGAATTCATTTCCAGCGGGCCGTGGAGACCCAGCCCATAGCCTGAGAGAAAATGTCCAGAGATCCAGAGAGAATGTTTGCCCTTGTGGGCTTGGATTTGCCCTTGGACTTGGACATGGATTTGATTATTTTAACCTTTGCCACTGATGTGGTTCCTTGTCCTTAATGTGTTCCATGCAAGAGTATGACATATTCTTCAGATTGACAAAGTCTTGGTTTGCTCCACAAGATAATTCTACTTCTTCAAGAGATTCTGCAACATGCTCAGCTAATATAAAAAGAGCTTTGATAGCTGGCACACTGCCTTATCATCTAAACAGTTCATATTTACAGCATATAGACATTTTCCTCCTGTAGAGAAAACACCAAATTTTCCTTTCTCTTTGATTAGGCATGGAGTCGAAAAATAAGCACTTCTAAGGAATATTTTTAAACTTTTTCAGGTTTTTTCTGTGAATTTTCTCTGCTTCTTCTCTCAGAATTAAATAGAAAACAACACAAATATTTTCCATGAAGACTCTGGATTCTTTTCGCCAAAGATACCCTGAACTTAATGCATTTCAGGATGTTGAGATATATAAACTAGGATCTCTGTTGACTAGATCTCGTGCCCCTGGGATCAAAACGCAGCAGAACTTTTACAAAACCTGCTTGGGAAGATGGCATCTTGGTGTCCCATATCCAGCTATGACAGATAGAAAGAATGCTAGATTTCCCTTCCACTCCCCATTTCTTTCTTCAAGGGTAGAACTTTGAAGAACTATCATTAAATAGATACTGTTCTTTTAGGAATGATACTCTCAGCAAAGACTTCAAATCACTCTTTGAGAATGAAAACCAAGTGTCTCAGAGAATGCAAGAAGAGATTTTGGAAAACATGTCTATGGAGCTAATGTCAGCCTGTTAAATTGCTTAGTCCTCTCCCGGTTGGAGATTATATAATATTATATACAATCATATTATATATATGAATATATAATCATTATTATATATATGAATATAAATTATATATGGTTATATGATTATTGTGTTATAGGATTATATATATGATATACATATAGATTATATATGATTATATATATATATATAAGATTATATATAGAATATAAAATATATGGAGAGGGAGAAAGAGAGAGAGAGACACTCAGTTATGTGCTCAATTGTTTCCCCTCAAAATTCATACATTGGAGTCCTAACCCCAAGTACTCAGAATGTAACTGTTTTTGGACATAAGATTTTTAAAGAGGTAATTAAGGTTAAATAAGGTCCCTAAGGTACACCCTAACCCAATATGACTAGTATTCTTGTAAGAAGAAGAGCAGATTGGGACACACACACAGAGGAAAGACCAGGCACCATATGAAGACACAGCAAGGAAAGAGCTATCTGCAAGCCTAGGAGAGAAAAAGAGAAGAAACCAGCTTAGCTGACACTTTGATCTTGAACTTCTAGCTTCCAGAACTGCAAAAAAAAAAAAAATAAATTCCTATTGTAAGCCACCAATCTGTGATAGCTTTTATGGTGATCCTAGTAGACTTTTTTTTTTTTTAGATGTATATACACTGTGGAGGTATACATATCTCTCTCCAATACAAACACAACTTACACAATATCTACACACACTGTTTTCTAAAGGTGGTGGTGTTTGTGCGAAACTTATGGGAGATATCAATTACGTTTACAGCAGCCCCTATTTCTTACAGCATATCTGGTAGATACTCTGGAATTTTTAGATCTTTGGTAGTTTTTCTAGACACTGTTTGAAAATTGAATAATTCATCATTATTTTTTTTTCTTTTTTAGCTCATTTCTCTATATCCTATCTTTTTTTTTTATTTTTTTTTCAATGTTTATTCATTTTTGGGACAGAGAGAGACAGAGCATGAACGGGGGAGGGGCAGAGAGAGAGGGAGACACAGAATCGGAAGCAGGCTCCAGGCTCTGAGCCATCAGCCCAGAGCCCGACGCGGGGCTCGAACTCATGGACCACGAGATCGTGACCTGGCTGAAGTCGGACGCCCAACCGACTGCGCCACCCAGGCGCCCCTCTATATCCTATTTTATAACACTCAGATAAAGGAAACCAGCTAGGCCATTTGGCATTCTTCTGGGACTATCCTTAGCAAATCCAGCAGTTCAATAACAATATTATCTACTTTTTACATTCCTATAGGTGACAATATTTGAGGTTTTTAAGTTGCTATGTAACAAGGGTCTCCTTGCCCCCAGGTTCCAATAACATTTTGCTCGGTCTTCATTAAGCCCTCACCAATGGCCTTCTTGAGGCCTGTCAGTCGTCCACTACCAAACTCAAGACCTTCCATGTTCCACTACCATGAATCTCGAAGCCACATGTCTTCGGTTTTTCTTACGGCAGCATGATGCTTCTGATATCAAATCGTGTCCCCTTTGCTACTTCTGCATTCAAAACCCTCTCCAACTGTAATGGAAGAAAATAACAATTTCATTATGCTCACCGATTCTGTGAGTGGGTCATTCAAACAGCACAGTGGGGATGACATATTCCAAGGGATCTGGGGTCTCCATTGGGAAGACTTGAATGGGGACAGAAGACTCAAACAGCTGAGAGTTCTAATAACTGTGACTAAAGGATCCATTTCCATGGTGCCTTCATTGTTGATATCTGGTCCCGGAACTGGGATTATTAGAAGGCGTAGCTGAGCTCAGAGTGTCTTGTCACCTAGAGTGCTTGCACGAAAACCATCTCCCTATGGCTTGGGTTTCCCATGGCGTGGTGACCAGGATCCAAAAGGGAGCACCCAAGAGGCACCTTCCAGAGAGAGAATGTTCTAGAAGAACCAGATGGAAGTTCATGGTCTTTTATGATCCCACCTCATCAGTCACATAGCATTATTCTTACCCTAATTCATTGGTCAAAGCATTCATGAGCCCACTCAAACTCAAGAAAACAAAAATATAGATCACCAGTCAGCAGTCTAGGCAAGGCAAAAAATTGAGGTCATGTTTTAAAACTGCCACATGGTTTCTTAAATTCCTTATGCCACAAGTCATTTCTCTTACTAATATTCATATAATTTGATATATCTGATATGGGGAATACATTTTTTTAATCTGTTCATGACCAGTTTGAAAATGTACCCAGTTAATCTATAATGATCAGTAGTTAATTAAGCCAGGAATCAATGCCTGCTTTGTAGGTGAGAAAAATAAAAGAAGCAAGCTGAAGTGATTTATCCATGGTAGAATTCTGGGTGGTGAGAATAGAAAGTAGAATTCCTAATCTGTGGGGCACCTGGGTGGCACAGTTGGTTGAGCGGCCGACTTTGGCTCAGGTCATCATCTCGTGGTTTGTGAGTTCGAGCCCCATGTCGGGCTCTGTGCTGACAGCTCATAAAGATACTGTGCTGACAGTATCATAAAGATGCCAATTCTCCACAAATTGATCTATAAGATCAATAAGATTTCAAACAACTTCCTCAAAATGGTTTTTATGGATTCTGTGTCTCCCTCTCTCTCTCTGCCCCTCCCCTGCTCATACTCTGTCTCTCTCTCTCTCTCTCAAAAATGAATAAGCTTAAAAAAAAATAAAAAAGGGTTAGAGTGGGAGAGAGAGCCAAAGCATAACAGACTCTTAAAAACTGAGAACAAACTGAGGGTTGATGGGGGGGGGTGGGAGGGAGGGGAGGGGAGGTGATGGGCATTGAAGAGGGCATCTTTTGGGATGAGCACTGGGTGTTGTATGGAAACTAATTTGACAATAAATTTCATATAATAAAAAATAATAAATAAATAAATAAATAAATAAATAAACACTAAAAAAAACTAAAAAATTTAAAAAAGAAAAAAAAAGAATTCCTGTTCTTCTCCCCCTCCAAAACATCCAGCGCTATAGTAAATACGTTGACTGATCACACAACTAATTTCTAGTTTAATGACATTGTTTTTAAAAATTCTGTAACTATTTTTTTCTTTTCATAATAAATTTAGTCATATGAAAAAACATAAACGTGGGCTTTCAGAGCAAAGAGACGTCATTTCAACAACTTACAAGTTACCCTTTTGCATGTTATGCCATATTTCCCATCCTTGGTGCTTATTCCATCTATAAAATGTGAATCATAATAATAATAATACATCTTCTATAGTAGTGGTGTGGAAATTAGAAATAATATATGTAACATATTAAGCAATAAGTAAGTGCTTAGGAAATAATTAGTTCTATTCTTAAAAAAAATGCTTTGAGGTCAAATTATTTTATTTTCCCCTGTGGAGTGCATGCAAATACCGTAATTACTGAGTTCATTCAGCTTATTTTATTCCTTTGTTATCATGTAATACAGTGACTAAAGCATGATTTTGAAATCATACTGCCTAAGAATTGGTTTTGAAATCAAACTCGTGGCTCTAATAGAGACTGTGTGACAAGTTACTTAATACCATTGAGCTAGAGTCTTCATAAAAGTGTTATTATCTAAGAGTTAAATAAAACATCTCTCTAAACAAGACATTACAATTTTCAATAGTTTAAAGCATTTATTGGCAAATGATAAAGATATAGCGGTGCTCTTGCTAAAGATAAATAGATATATTTGTCCACCAAAAGGCCCCTGTCCTCGAAGAACACAATTCCTGGGCATGTCTAAAGCAAATTAGATACTTTGATTAAGATTAAAATTCCTTTGGCGAAGGAGTGGACAGTTCATTTGGGAATGGGAATGGGAAAAAGGACACCGAGTAGGAGACCAGGAAATCTGGGTTTTGACATAGTTCTGCCGCTTATAGACTCCCCAGTCCTGAGTAACTCACTTTGCTGCTCTGGGCCTCAGTTTCTTCATCTGTAAAATGGGTATCATAGTATGGCCAGATTTATCTCACCAAAAGTTGTGAGGCCCAGATGAGATTGTCGAGAGAAATATGCCTTGAAAATCCTAAGTCGCCACAAAAATATAACTTACATTTTTTAAAAGTTATCGTTTGTGCCCAAATAGAGAAAACAAAGCTCATTAAAGCAAGTGCATTGTTTTTGCGCAAAGGTATTTACACTTGGTTCACAATATGATCTTGTTTATACCAAGAGCATTTTCAGACTGGAGGGAGGATACTAATTAACTATCTGCAAAAATGAAAGGGTAGCCTTTCCATTTTATTATAGAAACTCTGCAATTTAAACCTCCACAAGTACATTTATGTTAAATTCTTACCAGCATTGTGTTCTCTGATGTTCTGCTCACTGATTGTGGATTGTAGCTACACAATTAAGATAAATGTGTAAATGCGTACTGTTCAGAAATAGTTTATTTCTCATTTAAGGCGTGGTGTAGTGTGACTTTCATTCTCTTTTGGATATAGCTATTAAATTTGGATTACCCCTTGTGTTACTGAGAGGAAAAGATTTTTTTTTTAATATACGAGAGGCGTATTAAGCTACAGAAAAACATAATAGCGTGTCCATGTAAGAGAATTTTTCAAGTTCTTATTTTCCATTAATTAACTAAATAAATAAATAGCGATACTTCCTCATACAGAATTAAATAAATAAATAAATAACGATAAATAACGTTAAATAAATAAATAAATAAATAAATAACGATACTTCCTCATATAGACTTCACCCAGCACGTGATCATGAAACATGCTGCAAGTGTCTCCACAAAGCCCTAAATTCTCCAATTTTGGACAAAAATGGTGATTCACAAATACATGGTGAAACGATCATCCTAATTAATATGTTGGATAGATGATTATGTGCCAGGCACTGTTTCATTTCCATGCCTTCACACAGTGAATCCCAAAAACAAACCTACAAGGTGTGCAATATTAAGATCCGACTTCTACTGATCAAGAAATGGAGTTTAGAGCGTGTCTCTGCAAGGTTCATCACAGAAAACAAACAGAAGCACTCCTGGTGTTTCCAGCAGAAACTTAAAAGAACATCCTGCTAAACGATTCATAGGTTTAAAAAAAAGAAATACTAATGGACATTTTAAATACTAATGGTCCATTTAAATAAAATGGACATGTTTAACAGCAAACATATTAAAATATGTGGGATGTTGGGGCGCCTGGGTGGCTCAGTCGGTTAAGCGTCCGACTTCGCTCAGGTCATGATCTCACGGTCCGTGGGTTCGAGCCCGGCGTCCGGCTCTGTGCTGACAGCTCAGAGCCTGGAGCCTGCTTCAGATGTGTCTCCTTCTCTCTCTGACCCTCCCCGTTCATGCTCTGTCTCCCTCTGTCTCAAAAATAAATAAACATTAAAAACAATTTTTTTTAAATAAAATATGTGGGATGCAACTATATAGTTGTTTGAAGCAATCTAGAGCCTTAAATACTTGCATGAGAAATTTCAAAAGCTTCAAAATTAACGAGCTAAGCATTCACACTGAGAAGTTACGTGGACTACCCTAAACCACAGAATATAAGGAAGGAGATAATAAATATGAAAAACAGAAATTTATATTTTGAGAGGCGCCTGGGGGGCTCAGTCGGTTAAGCATCTAACTCTTGACTACAGTTCGTGAGATCCAGCCCCAAACTAGGCTCCGCACTAATAACATGGAGCTCCTTGGGATTCTCTCTCTCCCTCTCTCTCTGCTCCTCACCTGCCCACACGCTTGTGTTTTCTTTCTTTCTCTCTCTCTCAAAATAAATAAATAAATAAACATTACAAAAAAGAAATTTATATTTTTTAAAAAGTTGGTTCTTTTCACAATTCTATAAAAGAAATTAACCCCTATTAATTGCTTGAAAGAAGAAAGAAGTAGACGCAATGTAACGAATGAGAAGGGGATGTAATCACATATAACGCAAAGAATAAAAAAATGAAAGAATAGTGTTGTCAACTCGGCTATTCCAGCAGGGAAGGGGACGTTATTCATCAAGAAGAAATTAAAATCTTAACTAGCTGTATAATAATGAAACCAAAACAGTGGTCAAAAAGCTTTCTTGGAGCGCCTGGGTGGCTCAGTCGGTGAAGAGGCCAACTTTGGCTCAAGTCATGATCTCGTGGTCCATGAGTTCGAGCCCCTCATCGGGTTCTGTGATGACAGCTTTGAGCCTGGAGCCTACTTCAGATGCTATGTTTCCATCTTTCTGCCACTTCCCCACTCATCCTCTGTCTCTTTCTCTCTCAAACATAGAAATAAACATTGAAAAAAACGTTAAAAAAATCTTTCTTTAAACTTAAAGCCAACCCCATTGGTTTTAAAGGACAAGTTTTACCAAACCTTCAATAAATTTCTGGACCTATGTTCCTAGACTAATTTCTGTACCTATATTCCTAGGCAGAATTGGATTTGAATAGACAAGTAATCCCTCAATTCAAACTATAAGCCCAATATAATGCAGATACATAAACAGCAAATCATTATGGGCCTATTTCACTCATAAATACAGAACCAAAATTTCTAAACACAAAACAAAACAAAAAGAAAAGAAAAAGAAATCCAATACACTATTACCAAACTGGTTTTATTACAGGTAGGCAGAAATAGTTTACATTATAAAGTCCATTAGTGTAATTTTCCGTTGTAACAGATTAAAAGAAAATATTACATAATCGTCTCAATAGATAAAGAAACTTGATACAATGCAAAACCCATTCATGGCAATAAGCTCTTAGTAAATTAGGAATAGAAAGGAACACCTGACCTGAAAAAAAGTATCTATAAAAAAACATACGTTATTCTAAAGCATTTGCTTTAAAATCAAGAACAAGGCACGGAATCACATTTACCACAAATTCTAATCAACAATAAGTTGACTGTTCTAGCTACTACAATTAAGCAAGAAAAAAAATTGTCATGAGAATTAGACAGGGTAACACAAAAGTGTCAGTAGTTGTAGATATTATCATTTATCTATGAATCCCAGAAAATACACAGAAAAAAAATGTTGAAATAATAGCAGCAGTTAGCAAAGTAGATGGATATAATCTTAACACAAAAGTCAAATACATTTCTATTCTCCAGCAGCACCAATCTAGAAAACATATTTAAAGACAGGACTCCACTTACATCAAATAAATATCAAGTACATAAAAATAAATCCAAAAAATAATGCCCCGGAAAAACTATAAAACTTTATGACAAGGTTTTAAAATTACCCAAATGAAAAGAGATATAAGCCATGTTTATGGATAGGAAGACAGTATCATAAAGATGCCAATTCTCCAAAAATTGATCTATAAGATCAATAAAATTTCAAACAACTTCATCAAAATGATTTTTATGGGACTTTAGCAAGATCTTTATAAAATCGTATGGAAAATAAAGGGTCAAGCCTAGCCAGGACACTTCTGAAGGAGAGCAAGGAGCAAATCTTACCATATATCAAGGCTGATTATGAAACCATGGTATCATGGATACACAAAACAACCATGATCTTTGGTATGACAGATATATTATGTAAGATCAGTGAGGAAAGCAGAAATTGGCCAATAGGTAAAGCAGGAAAAGAAATGATTTATTCATTTGGGAAAAGAATGAAATTGGATCCCTCCCTACAATACGCAAAAACCCATTCCATTAGCAGTAGAACTTAAATATCAAAAATATAATAAAAAATATAAGTTACAACTGTTTAATCTTTGGGATATGGAAAAACTTCTCACCATGTTTACTGCAAAACTTTTAATGGATAAATTATGTTACATTAAAATTAATAATTTTTGTTTGAAAAAGAAAATGAGGTTTTTTTTAAGAAATTGAAAATACAGTTCACAAACATACACAGTGATTTACATTGTACGAAATGGACCAAAGTCAATGTCAAGAAGGTATGGTACAATATAAATTAGTACTAATAACAAAATTATAGAAAAATGGGAAAATAAATGTTAAATATCTCACAGAATAGGAAATGTGCAACCAATATACACTTGAAGATCTGTTCATTATATCAGAACTATGAAAATTAAGACCATAATGAGACGGCTTTACATTGCTACAATTCACAAAAATTAAAATGTCTGAACACTACAAGGGTTAGAGTGGATCCTCGGCATCTCTAATATTGTACTGGTAGGAGCATAAGTAAGCACAATCACTTTGGAAGAGGTTAGACTTTGTAGTCTGATATTGAATACCCATAAGCCCGCGGTTCAGCAATTAAACTCCTATTGTATACACAAGAGCATCTGTTACACAGCTACAATAGAAGATGCATTCCAGAATATCCATAAATATCCATAGTAGTACTGCCCATGATACCAAAAACCTAGAAGTATCCCAGTTGTCCATTGGAGACTGTATAAGCAAAACGGGCTATAATCAAATGATAGAACCTTATATTGCAGTGGAAATGTATTAACTACAGTGGCATGCAGAAAACTAAATGAACCTCAGTCATATATTAAGTTAAATTCTAGTTCTCAAGTGACTACATGAAGCATTGTATACCTTATCTTAAAAGCTAAAAAGAATGAAAACAGACAAACAGTTTTAGGAATGACTATAGGGGCAATAAAAATGAAAGCAAGGCATGAATTCAAGAGTTAGAACAAGGGGTTGACAAGAGGATAAAAGGAAAGAAGTAGACCATGCACTTGGATATAGATCATTCTCAAGGTCTTAGCTTCTGTTTTGCATGGCAGGTGCGCAGATACTTATTACATCATTAAAAATAAGGAACTAAATACAGTAAAACCTTGGATTGCAAGTAACTGGTTCTATGAGTGTTCCACAAGATGAGCAAACATTTCTAATAAATTGTAACTTGATAAACGAGCGACGTCTTGCAGTACGAGTAGTCCGTGATTCCCAAATGTCACATGATCCTAATCATAAGAGCCAACGGTTCTGGAAATGGTTCTTGAAATATACGAGTGCTTTGGACTACAAGCATGTTTCCAGAATAAATTTTGCTCGCAAACCAAGGTTTTACTGCATATAAATAAATGTGGGGCACGCTGACTAAAGAATGTATCAGAGAATCAAGAAAGAAAAAAATAAGAAAATTGTGCTTGGTCCCAAATACTCAGCAGAAACTCTCCTTTATGAGACCACATGAACAGCCAGAATTAGAACAGCATAGCAAATAACAATCACAAAACATTAATCGTGATCTAGATCTGTTCAAAAGCTATTTCAATTTCTAAGGAATTTTGCCAGAAAAGTTTTTCTCCCTGGGCGCAGCAGCCCCCTCAGCTGCCACACACACTTCAAAGGATCCCAGCTTATGACAATTTAAATAATATATACACAAAAAGTAAAGCAAAGCATGAAAATTTTAAGGCATCTTAAATCATTTTTCAGGTTGCAAAGCATAATAAAATAATCTAAGAAATGATTACATGACACCATGGGGGTAAATGAAGCCTAGCTAATGAATTCTGATGTCTCTATCCTTTCTTAGCTCTCTATCAGAAAGTCTGCATTTTCAAAAGTTAAATAAAGGAGAATTGAAGCTAAGACCTCAGTAAAATTCTCTTCTTGGGTAAATGGGTTGGCTCCTGAATAGATACCTGACATGAAACAAAAAAGTCAAGTCGCATTTTTCAAGACGTATTCCCTTTTTCTTTTAGATAAAGGAAACATCGCTGTTTATTTCATCAAGTTCATCAGCATCTGAGAATGTGTTACAGAGTGACAAGAAAGCTGTCACTGGGAAAATAATCCTACTCCTTTACTTCACATGATTCAACCTACCGTGTTATCTTCTCCAAGGGAGTGAAATGGTAACGCCATGGGAACCTAAGCAGCATTTATATATGGAAACAGGGCGACTATTTCAGGAGTGAAGTAAACCTGCTCGGAAGGGTCAGCAAGCAATTTAAAGCCTCTCTTTATCACGGTATACTGGTAAAAGGTAAGTTTAAAACCGCCTTTCAGATTAGCAAATAGCACATAACATGTAAGCATGTACAGGTGGAGAACGCTCAGAGGTTCATCCGGGGCATAAGACACAAATTAATGTCTCTCATCTACACATTCTATATGGATAGGAAAAGTACCTTTCAAGTTTCTGTGAGGACAAGTAGAAGAATCACAGTCTGATATGGAAGCATGATGTCTACGGCTATAAATTGATGGCATCAACAATGAAGACTCAGAAGAATAAATAGTATGATTTAAGACCATCCATCCACATATACCCCCAAAGTGATTGTATCCGTTTCCTACTGCTGCCATAACAAATTGCCACAAACTTAGTGGCTTAAAACAGCAGAAAGTTATTGCCTCACAGTCCTGGAATCTCTAAGTATGAAATCAGCATGTCAGCAGGATTGATTCCTGCTAGAGACCCTAAGGACCTGTTCCATGCTTCTCTCCCAACTTCTGATCATTGCTGGCAATCCTTGACACAACCATTATTCCAGTCCCTGCCTCCACTGGCACATGGAGATCTCTCCTGGGTTTCATCACATAGCATCCTCCTTATCAATCTGTCTCTGTGTCCCTCCTCTTCTTATGAGACACCAATTATATTGGATTAGCATATTGGACTATAGTACACCCTAATTGAGTAGAACCTCATCTTTTTTTTTTTCCTTAATGGTTTTATTTATTTTTGAGACAGAGAAAGACAGAGCATGAGCAGGGGAGGGGCAGAGAGAGAGGGAGACACAGAATCCGAAGCAGGTTCCAGGCTCTGAGCTGTCAGCAAAGAGCCTGAGGCCGGGCTCGAACTCACGGAGTGTGAGATCATGACTTGAGCTGAAGTCTGACGTTTAACCGACTGAGCCACCCAGGCGCCCGGAGTATGACCTCATCTTAACTTGATTAGTTCAACTTATATTTTCAACTAAGGTCACATTCACAGGTACCACTTTAACATATCCTTGGCGGGGGGGGGACAAAATTCAACCCACAAATTGATCAGTGGGTAAGTTTGAGGAAAAAAGTAAGGTCCCTTCTCTGCCTTTTTACTCTGGGAACAAACCATCTGGTTAAACATTCTAGGAATTAATAAGTTTCCAACTTCAAAGACCAGTAACAAATCCATGTGCCCACAGGGGCTAAAAAGGTCACACTGGTGAGTGAAATGGACTGGTTAATTTACTTATTTCATTCACTTTAAAAAGTGATTTTACTGAAATTTTAGCCCTCACCTCCTTTTATAAATCATTAAACTTTTTATCATGCATCATTTCCATATGCATTTGCCATGTAATTTTCATAATTCTCATTAGGGTTTGTTTTACATAGGCATCTTGCATTGATTTTTTTTTTGCATGAGACACGGTTTATTTATTGAAAATGTAGAAACACACTTAACTTCGTAAAGAAATATGTTTTCTTCCGTTTTTATTGAAACACTCAGTGTAGCACACATTTTCCAACTTTTGACAGAGACATAGGTAGAAAACTATGTTTCTGCAAAAAGGCAAATGACAGTGAAAGCATAATGATACGCAGTGGCTGGCCAATGACTTCAGTTACGGGCAGAGTAGGTATAGTGAGGACTGTGGACTGTGGCCCCTGTCCAAATGGGGATGAAGCCAAGCAGCTCCAACCAATTAGTGCCACACAAGCACTCAAGGGAAGTCCTGAATGCAGACAATCCAGGTAAGTTTTTTCAAGAGAAGCTAGAAATCTAGTTCTGATTTTCCCTGAGAAACCGGAAGTCCAGATTTTTATGAGAAATCTGCATTTTTTTTTTAAGGAGGTTGATTTATAAAAGCCAAACAAAACAAATCTGTGAATTCAAATTCAATTCAGTTCTCAGCCATTATCGATTATGACCTTTGAATCCACAGGACAACCATTTGAATGAATGGTTTTCCCTTTAGAAAGATGGACTTCCCCACCTCCTCTCCCATCTCACTGCTACCTCCCCTTGTTCCCCCATGTTCTTTCCTTCTGCCCTCTCCCACACACACACAACAATGACTAAGTTCAAATAGAATTTGAAGAGCTGAGCCCAGGTGATCAGCTCATGAAATGAAATCTTAATTATCACTGCCTAACTCATAGAAGAAAATAAGTCTGTGGATAGGAGAATCTAAATCTGAAGATTTTCTTCCACAAACTAGTCAATGCCTTTTACCACTGACAAAATACCTGATCGTGTATAGTTTGACAGCTGTAGGTATCTGCACCCATGTTCATGGAAGGTTGTAATTTTCTATTGCATATATAAAATGTAGGCATTTTTTTAAAGCTAATACACAGGTTTTAATGGCTATTCACCACTTTTTAACTCTCTCCTTTTGTCTTCCGAAACCCTACTTTCACAAGACAAAGACAAAGAAAAGGGATCTCTCACTAAGAAGATATAAGAATGACTAATGTGCACCAGTAGAAGCTGAAAATGCCAAATTCTCACTTTCCCAGTCTCTTTGGAACCTAGCGTTTAGCATATTGCCTACACTTCACCCATCAGATGCACCTGCCCTGACTTTGAAACTCAAGTTAGGGTCACAACTTTAGCAAGGTCTGTGCAAAATACTTTTTGGTGAGAGTGCCCAAAGAGAGACCATCTTGCACAGATCCATCTTGCAGAGGAAGCAGGGGTAATAATGGTTCTCGTTGTAATGATTAATGTTCAGCATGAGAACTCATGATGTTAGCTTGGATACCTACGCTTAGGAGTAGTGTTCAGTGACAAAGCCCAGCCAGTCCTCTTGTTCCATGCCATACTTCATGGAGGAACCTCACTGTGGAAGCTCCCTGCTCGATTCTCCACCTGTCCCAAAGATTTAGGAAGATATTTTGTATCTTATAAGCTCCCTTTCTGTTTCAAAGAACCAGACTTGGTTTCTGTTGCTTGCGACTAAGTTGCTTAATTTATATAAAAAATTAAATATGTCCATAGTTATCGTATTTTTCTCATGATGCTTAAGAGTTTTCCCTCATGAACAACTATCCAAACCACTGTTCTAAGAGATGGCAGTACAACATAGTGGTTACTATGAAGGACAGCAATTCAAATCCCATCTCTGCTATTTCCAAATGTGTCAGACTCTAAGTCTAAAGTTCTCTCTTGTCTAGCAAAAGAACAGGACACACGATGAAAAGCTGAAGATGGCTCATGTCCGGGAAAAGACAAGGGCCCCGAGGAAGGGTCCTTGCCCCGTTTTTATTAGGATCAGAAGGCTTACGAACATGGTGATGGACGTGCACAAAGAGAAAATGAATCTGTGAACATTCACTTGCGGACATGAGGGAAAGGGGGTCTTGAAGATATTTGGGGTTGGGGGTTTGGGTTAATACAAAGCAAAATCCTGATGCCGGGCAGTGGGGCGGAAGGTTGTATACAGCAGATAAGAGGCACCACCTCTGTTTATCTTAGCTAGCCTGGGGGATGAGACAGGTAGGACATGTGACCTCAGGGTTAACAAGGCACCTTTTGTCCTGTTAATCATCTCACCTCTGGGCTGCTTCACCTGTAGTGCAGGTGTCTATAGCCCAATTTACCTGTTTACCTAACTTGGTCCTTTCTTCCTGTGAAAACAGCTTTCTGCTACAGTACTAAATTGGGGGGTGTTTCCACCCTGAATATCTAATCTTGGTTATTTCATAGACCTATGTATTGGGTGCCTTTGCACCCCCCCCCCATTCTTGGTTGCCTTGTCTTGTTTACTCAAACTCGGGTGTGAGCATCCTATGGCTTTGTACTTCTTTATGCTTTGTTAACCCACTGGTGTTAGCCTGGGGGATTTCTAGGCTTATTCCCCACACAAGTGCCTTAGTCTCTGTGCCTCAGTCTTAATAATTAATAATTATTAATATTATTAATTAATTATATTTATTATAATTAATTAATATTATTAATAATAATTATGTAATTAATAATAATTAACACTTATCTCATGGGATTGTTGTGAGGATCAATTGTTCGAGACATAATGATCGTTCAATAACTATTGCTTGTAGACACGATTTCCCCCTCCGATCTACATCACACGGTTAGATGGGAATCACTCTTGGTATAGCCACGCTGTTTGGATGAGTGGGAAAGAAATGGATAAAGCCAGAGAGGAAATCCAAGACCCTGGAGCTAGAGCACTTCGGGTTCCAATTGCTTACGAAAGCAACCAGCTGACACTGCAGTCGGATTTCCCAAAAGTCGGAAGTCCTAAGAGAGAAATTACAAACAATAGCTGTCTCTTTAATGCTTCTCTTTGAATTCTTAAAAAAAAAAAATTTAGGAAGTCTCACCATTTCCATTTCTACAGTTTTGTTTTTTGTTTTTTGTTTTCAAGTCAGCCATCCTCACAAAGGCTCTTACGGTATGTATCAGTGAATAAAACTGGAAACGATCCCTGTCCATGGAGCTCATATTACAGAATGAAATATAGAAATACATGGATAACAAAATAATAAGTCAGTAAATATTATGGTATATTTGGAGTGGTGTTAGGGGGAAATAATAGAGCAAGGTAAGGGGGGATCTAGAGTGCTCAGGGTAGGAAGTCGCAGCAAATCTCAATTTTAAAAGAGGGATCAGGGCTGGGTATAACCTTTTAGAAAGGTGATACCTGAGTCAAGTTAAAGGAGATCAGGGAAGGGGCACCTGGATATCTCAGTCAGTTAAGTGACAGACTCTTGGTTTCAGCTCAGGTTATGATCTCATGTTTTGCGGATTTGAGCCCGGGGTCAGGCTCTGCCCTGACAGCACAGATCCTTCTTGGGATAGTCTCCCTCCCTCTCTGTCTCTACCCTTCCCCCACTTGCTCTCTCTCTCAAAATAAGTAAATAAATACTTCAAAAGAGAGAGAGATCAGTGAATTAGCTGTGTGTGGATATCTACGGGAAGAGCATTCCAGGTAGAGGAAACAACCACTGCGAAGGTCCTAAGGAAGGCACATGCCTAGCGTCTTGAAAGAACAGCGGGAGTTTAGTGCAGACCTCACCGGAGCGGGTCACTGTGATCACTCGGCATTATTTGGGGGTAGGGCCTTGCAGTTGCTACAATGACCAACGTTCACTCTGAGTACGATGAGAAGCCCTTGGACAATTTTGGGGAATGGAGCAACGTAATATAATTTATGTTCTAAAAGCATCATTCGGGCTACTCTGTTGGCAATAAACTATGGAAGGAGCAAAGGCACGTACATAAGCAAGGACACCTCTTAGAAGCTTATCCTAGTAACCCAAGAGGGCGATGACAATGTCTTATCATAAGATGGTAACAGTACATGGTAAGAATTGGTCACATTCTGTTCATAAGTTGAAGGTAGAGTCCGTAAGATTGCCTGGTACTAAATCTTCCCTACGTCTTGTCAATCTACCTTTTCTGTTTTGTCATGCCTCACACCTCACCCACTGTCCCTCCCACTACGCTGATGCCAGGAGGGCTCCACACTCAGATGCTATCATCATACTTCTTTGAATTACCTCCCACGGCTCTCCATAAATATCATAAAAGAAACTCCTTGAGGTAGCTCATAAGACCTTTCCTGACCTGGCACCTGTCCATATCCCCAATCTCCCTTCCCTCAGTTCCTCCAGTAGCGTCCTCTTTGCTCACTCAGAGGACGCCACATGGCTTGCACGGCCCTGAATTTGTCTTACTGTTTCTCACATGTCCCTGCCCTCACACCTACTACTCCTCTTCCTATATGCCTTTCCCCTGCACTCCGCCTGACTGGCTTTTACCGTTGATCACTTAATCCACTGTTTAATGAAGAAAAGAGACTTTAGAAAAGCAAAAAAAGAAAAGTCACTATAAATAATTGATTGAGAAAGTTTTCCTAACAACAAACTGCAGAACACCCACTGCATTTATGAAAAGCTGTGAGCATAATTAGATTCCTGAGTTCGCTTGATATGATTAAGAAAGATGAAGATTTCTTACGTGCAGAGGTTTCAGTTAATTATGAGTCAGCAAAGACAATACAGCAGAAGGGAATTCAGAAAACCGTTATTTTTATAAATTAAGGGATATGGGGCGCCGGGGTGGCTCAGTCAGTTGAACGTTCGACTTCGGCTCAGGTCGTGATCTCATGGTTCGTGACTTTGAGCCCCCTCACCTGAATCACTGCTGTCGGCATGAAGCATGCTTCAGATCCTCTGTGTCTTCTCTCTCTACCCCTTCCCCACCCATTCTCTCTCTTTCTCTCTCTCTCAGAAATAAATTAAAAAAAAAAAAATTAAAACCCAGAAAATAAAATAAGGGATACTCTTTGGTTTCATTTAGTCACTGAGAGACCTTTGATGCTCCCCTAAAGCTTTCTCAAATAGTTTATCCGCTGAGAAGATAGACCCTCCACCTATAACCTGAATTGAAGAGGAATTTAGAAAAATATCTGATCACAGTTTAAATAGGGAAGTGATATAACCTAATTTGTTTTTATTTTTTTTTTAAAGATTATACCGCTCCCTTTGTATCGCGTGGCAAAAAAAAAGCAAGGAGTTGAAGATTTGAAAAAGCAAGATTTGAAACAAGGAGTCCAGTTAGAAAGCTACCACAGAAGTTCACGTAAGAAATGTAGGGCCTTAAATTGGGATCACAGTTCTAAAGAGGGTGAGAAGCAGTCTAGTTCAGGTTCTATGTCGGAAGTAGGGTAGATACATCCCACTTGTGAAGGATTGGTCATGCTTAGATGCAAAAGTATAAGAGGAATCAAGAGTAGCTCCTGGCTTTTGTTTGAAGCAATAATGTAGGGACAGCGACTGGTGTCGTATGAGGCATTGGGAAATCTCTGTGAAATCAAATATCTGCTGATACACCAGCGTTTCCCTCTCTGCCTAATTCTTTGGATTCCTCCATTACCTCATTAGAATCAGTGTCTGCTACCTTCCACTGTAACATCTAGTATAATGTCCCATCTGCCAGATTAGACTTTTCCCCAACCTCTGAAATTGCCCTGTTAGTGCCCAGTGTAATCAGTAGCTAGACATAATTTCAGATTATGATCTCCCCAATATGTCCAATCATTAACTAGACAAGTCCAGTCCATAATCTAACGCATAAAGACTATTGAAAAAAAAAAAAGAATTCAAACCGTCTACAAGGGTTTTCCAAATTTACATAATTATCAAAATAACTTGTTAAAATTCAGATTCCAGGACTTATCCCTGATCTACTGAATCAGAATTTCCCAGAGAGGAACCTATAAAGCTATTCCTTGTCTTTTTTTCTGAAAACCAAATTCCCCAAGCTATACCAACAGTGAACTAAGGTTGGGAAACACAGATCCAGATTCAAACCCTCTTTACAAAAGAGGGAACAAAAAGCTCAAAGGAGTTAAGTAATTTCCCAAAGAAGCCATTCGCTTCCCACAAGTGAAAAAGAAATTTGCTTTTTGCTCTTTTTTTCACTTTCCTCATTTCCCTTCCAATATATAAAGTTATATGCTTTTGATCAATCTCTGAGACGTCTGCTAATGCTTCCTAATCATGTCTCTGAGGAAAAGCGACCTTGGAAGCCTAAAACAGTCTCAGAAACTGTTCTATCTCTTCCTCATGAAAAACTCACCTTGAAACAGTGGCAGCCACACCTCTCTAGGAAAATTATTTCTTCTTAATTGGGACCATCTAGAGCGGCTTGGAACCATAGATACTCTCTTTGCCAAGTTAAAAAAAAAAAGGCATCCCTTTGTCCTTATTATTTTCAAGATGATACATGGGATCTAACAGCTTTTGCACACCATGAGGCTCTCATTGACATCAATAGGCATTATGCATGTAAAAGGGCACCAGAAGCGGCTCATTATCTCCAGCCCAAGCAGAGAAAAATGCAATAATCATCGTTCTCTGCCTTTCTGGAAGCTTTTAACTGGTGTTGGAAACATCAGTAACCTTAGTACTTTGGGTTAGGGAGAGTAATACCTTTTTCAGGTGGCAGATGGGGCCCAATGCCTGCTTACAGAGCACAAAGTATGGGGGTAAAGAAGCCATTGAATGGGAGAAACTATTCTTATCTCTAAAACTGGATGATTGCTTTGGCTTTGTGAAGAACAGGGACTCCCCATTAATACTTCCCAATACGCCCAAACTGTTAGATAGGGAGGACGTTATGAGGACTTTATGTGTCTGCAGGGGCGAGAAGTACCTGTATCAAAAAGAAAGGATGACCAGAGAAAATGTGGCACCCACTCCAAAAGCATAATTAAGTCACTATGTTTATGAGGAATCTTTTACTCTTTTCCCAGTTGAAGACACTGCTGTAGAATTGATGAAGTTTCCCATCAGAGAGCTCACAAATCCAGTTGAGGTAGGTCTCAATTATCTGCTCCAATAAGAGAACACTGGCACCGATCATTTAAAACAGAAAAGGCACATACCCGGATCAAAGCTTTGGTTTGCCTTCCCTCTGAGAGGCAGTATCATCATCACGTTGAGTCCTTCTCTTTTCCTGTTCCAATTCTGACACCACCAAGAGAAGAGAGTCATCGATAAAGCTTCCTTTGCCGAATTAAAAATTATAAGAAAAATCGCAATTTTTTCCTCCTCTCCACTTGGATGGTCTCTTGAGCTGCCTACTAATGGTCTTTTTTTATTTTCCTTTGCTCTATCTCACTCTTTTTCCTTAAGATCCTTTTTAGATCACCTGGGTATCATCCATTCAAAAAAGTGCTCTTTTAATTGAGGACTTGATTTCAGGGGGAAGATGTATAATGGATACCTGTCAGTATCAGTCACCCAACCATTTATGTCAGCATACTCCTTCCAAGCTAGACTGAATCAGACCAGTCATTCCATCAAGCACGATAAACAACAAAATCGATATTAAGAAAACGGAGCTGAAAAAGATCTCGATTTGTCTTAGCAATTCAATGAGAACAGAGCTTCAGGTTTCGCCTTTGCATTCTAAACCACAGTGAATATTCTGGGGTGTGTGGGTGTGTGTGTGTGTGTGTGTGTGTGTGTGTGTGTGTGTGTGTGTGTTTGGGGGGCTTGTTTCCTTGCTGTTGGTAAGAAAGCTTTTCTTTGGTTTCATTTTGTTTTGTTTTTTAGCTTTTGAAACACACTTTGGCCAAAGCTCTTTCAAATGTAGTGAAAGGCAAGAGGAGGCTTGACTCATTCTTGTTCTCCAGGGTGATCTCCAGAGTTCTGATTCACCACTGATTCACTACCATCCCAGCTAGTGTCTCCGTTGGAAGCCCAGGCCACTCAGCTGCACACTCATTCCATGTACTCACAGCTGACATCTCTCACCCCCTGCTGCAAATTTGCATTTCCACCCTCCTAATTCAAGATTGCACAATTGTGTACAAAGCAATTGTACACCTGTGTATGAAGAGAGAACTAGAAGCCAAGTAGCTTGCCTTCTCAGGTAGGTGGAAAGTAGGAGAATAAATGCCACGAATGAATGTAAGTATTCTTTTTATGCTTTAAGCTATGCATCAAACTTATTTACCAAACTACCTCTCTTTCTAACAAACCGTTCTAACCCCCTGAGCTACGTTATTCCTTGAGGTCAAGGACCATGACTGATACTTGTTCGAATGACTCTCAGACCCTAGCCCAATGCCAGTCACACAGTAATGGTCAAGAAAGTCTTATTAGCGGGCAGAAAATGTGACAGGGTTTAGAAATCAGATACTTGTTTTACAAACAGTAAAATAGTTTCAGAACAATGACATGTAATCTCTAAAGTTATCTGCATAACCAACTGGTGCCTGAGGCAGAACTGAAATACGGGAATTAAATCCATGAAAATCCATGGTTTTCATGTTCCAAGAATCTGACCTTATAAACCCAGGCAACTAGATTCTCAGGATGATGAGGATACAGGAGCTGCAGTGTTCCACAACTTCAGCCACACCAACCAATGTTTCCTGTAAGAGAAGCAGGGCAAAAATTCAATTGAACAACCATCTATTGAGCTCCTTGCATCCAAAAGGTATATTGAGTATAAAACTCAGTGTTAGGCGTTTGAAATAAAATACAGCTAAATATGTTGACTCAACAGTAGTTCACAAAAATGATAACCCATTTGCCATACGTAAACCACTTCCTTAATAAATAGATGTAAGTGCTTAATAAATGCTAAACTATAAGCAAGTACTCTTTAATTGATTTTTATGAAAAATAGGTAGTTCCTCAAGGGACAAGTTATTTTTATTCATCCACTGATTTATTCATTTATTCCAGAAATATATATTGGGCATCCCATATTTCCCAGGCACTCTCCCAGACAATTATAATACAAAACTGAATAATTCCAGGTCCTTCTGCTCTGTGACATTACAGATAAACAGCAAGAGACATATACATACACACAAAGTTAGGACAATAGAATGGAAAAGATGTTATGGCAGAAATCTCTGTTCAATGGGGGGGGGGGGGGGCATTAGCATGAAGCTCGTAGTCAAAGACAAGAGAGAAGTCGGTTCCAAGAGCATTTTAAGCTGGAAGACAGTCACTGAACAGCTGAAGGTGAGATATGTTCCAGATGGAAAGAAAAAGTGTAAATCAGGGTACTAAAATTTGGCATCACATAGATGAAAATGTGGGAAAAGAAAGAGGTGGAGTGGGGGAGAGTCACAGGAACAGGAAGAGGTGGAGTGGGGGAGAGTCACAGGAATGGACAGGAAAAAAACAGATCAGAATCTTTAGGCAAACAATAAAGATTTTGAACTTCATCCTGTGGTTTCCTGTGGAAACCATTGAAAGTTATCTAGCAGAGAAAAGACTTGGTCAAATTTTGGGGAGATGTGACAAAGCAAGGACATCTAGATGACGTCTGAAGTTGTCGATTAGTAACAGACTTTGAAATATGCAGTACAGGTTTGATATGGAAGCAAGAAGAAAGTATAGTGTACAGAATCTGATAACAAATCTGATTTTTGACTTTGTGGTAAACAAAATAATGGCTCTGCAAAGATGTCTATGCCTTTATCTCTATAACTTATGAATACATCACCTTACATGACAAGAGGGACTTTCAAGGCATTAAATAAGGTCATGGAACTTAAAATGGGGAGAGTATTCTGGATCATCTAGGTGGGCCCAATCTAATTGCATGAGTCCTTAAAAAACATAGAAACTTTCCAAGCTTCCTTCCTAAGGTCAGAGAGAGATGAAATGAAAGGAGAGGTGATTCAAAGTGTGAGAGGGTTTCAACCTTCCATTTCTGGCTTTGAAGATAGAGAAAGGGGGCTATGAGCCATGGAATATGAGCAGCTGGGAATGTGCCCCAGCTGATAGCCAGCAAGTAAGCAGGATTTCAATCACATAACCACAAGAAATTAAGTTCTTGTCAAAAAAATGAATGAGTAAGGAAACAGATCCTTTTCTAGAGCCTTCAGAAAGAAACAGTCCTGCTGGCACCTTGATTTTCACCTGGGGAGGTCAATGTCAAACTTCTAACCTAAAGAACTACAAAATAATACGTGTATGTCGTTGAAGGAACACAACACCATACTCAAAACTCAGTTTGTGGTAACTTGTTATGGCAACAATAGAAAATAAATACAGATTTGAAGACAAAAAGAAGAATGCCCATGTGGGAAGAGGGAGGCAAAGGAAAAGGATCTTCCAGAGAGATTGAAAACAGAGAGGTAAAGAGGAGTCAGGAGAAGTCATAGAACCAAGGAAGAAAAGAACTCCAAGAAAGGGTGACCCAAATTGATGACGGCAAGAGGTCAAGTAATAGTAGCCTGGAAGCCTTTGCAAAAACCAATCTTCAAATCTGTGAGCAGAATCTTTAAAGGATTAAATCAGAAGGTGAAAACAATGCTGTCCTTCAACCCCCCCCCCCCCCCCCCCCGAGCCTGTGCCCAGTAGGCTGACATCCTATAAATAAGTCAGTCATTTGCAAGACAGGGTTTGACCCTAATTTAAATCAAGAAAGGAAATGCCCAGGGGCCCCTGGTTGGCTCAGTCGGTGAAGCAACCGACTTCAGCTCGGGTCATGATCTCGTGGTTGGTGAGTTCAAGCTGAATCCCATGTCAGGCTCTGTGCGGAGGATTCAGAGCCTGCTTCAGATTCAGTGTCTCCTTCTCTCTCTTGCCCCTCCCGCTTGCACTCTATCTCTCTCTGTCACTCAAAAATGAATAAAAACATTAAAAATTTTTGATAAAAGAAAGGAAATGTCCATAGAACAAGTAAAGGCATGAAATATGGTTTCTGTCTTCCTTCTGACATCATGTTTCATGAACATGTGCCCTATTAAGTTAAGCTTGTTATTTTAAAAGCACTTAAAATACTATTTGCAAGGATAAAAAGGGTAGTGATTTTCTTTATTCCATGGGATTGTCATGACAGGAAGTGTGGCTACCAAAGAGTTCAAAAACTCTAGTTATCATTCCACTTCTCCTGAATGCATACAAACTGTTGAATTACCAGTTACTTTTTTCATTAAATGCAGTTTCTTTCAACCTACATTCTTCACAAATATACTTGTGGGAACCTGTGTTACTCGTCTTTGTAGTCCTGGAACCCAATAGCAACATAGTAGGTCAGGAAGATTTCTTTCCTGACTGCACTGGCGAATACGTGAAGCTTGTAATCAACTGGTGAAGTCATCATATCCAAAACACAATTTATCACAAGACTTTCAAAGACTCCCATTACCATGTGTAATATTCATAGTATCTGAACTTAATTCTGTTAAAACTCCTACAAAAAAAAAAACCCTTAAATTAGAGCAGAGATAATACTCAAAGTACTACATGCTCCCATATACTTCACAGAGCTTTGTTCCAGAAAAGAACGGTTCTCAGAAGGTACCTTATCCTGACAAGACTGGTTTATGATGCATGTCCTTGACTGTATTCAAATTCACAGAACAGAGTATATATTTTCTTTTCTGAAATAGCAGAGCATTGTCTTGCCCTAAGCCTCCCTGGGAATACTTTGGTGTTATTTGAAAATCATTTTGAGATTCTCTGGGCAGCTTTTTGCAATATTTCCCCAAGTAGGTCAATTTTCTCCTTTGTCCACATCATCCTTAGCTGGCTTCTTTCTTTATAGTATGTCCCAGCTATAGTCTCCAGGGCTCTCCCACAGCCCATTGCAACAAAAGCCTACTCTCATCAGTTGAGTTTCTTGGAGTTTCCAGACTGCTGGGGGATTTAGGGACATTTAATCTCACCAAGAGAATGAGAAAACCGAGTCTAAGGAAGTGAGGTGAGTTGTTCAGGGATAAGGCTGATTAGTGGCAGAGCCAGACTCCAATCCTTATCTTCTGACTTGGTGGTAAGTGCTCTTTCCACAACATAGAAAGATGTCTACATTTCTTATAGCATCCAGCCACTAGGCACCCGGCACCTTTGGGGATTGGTTCTTTAGGCTCTTTCTCAGAGTATTAGGCTGAGATGTGCAGATTATTATTCAATCATATTACCCCCGGAAATCAATCCATGATTTCTCCAATTGTGGAGTTGTGTCATTTTTTAAATTTATAATGTAATTATTTCCCTACCCAACTCTTTTCTTTCACCCATACTAAAACCATAGTCTCAAACTTTATCTATCCATTCATTATTTATTATATTTATATATTAATTATTATATTTATTTGTTATTCAGTTATTTATATAGCATTTAGATATATACATACATATATATATGTACGTACATATATGTACTATATACATATATAGATATATATATACATATATATGTATATATACATATATATGTATGTATATATATATATGTAGGCATATATACATACATATATGTATATATATATGTATATGTATATATATATACATACATATATATATACATATATATATAATTTAATTTTTAGCAATTTATTCCTAATAACTAAAAGTAAGGATGAAAACAGAGATGCTTGTTTGTTTGTTTGTTTGCTTAGAGTAGGAGAATCATGTCACCAAGAAGATTTGGTTCCATTCTCTTTATGTGCTATGTTTTTTAGGAGTGCTGGGGACAAGCTTAGAGGCCCATATAAATAGAGAAAGGGGATACTTTAAAATACAAAAGTTTGACCAGGAATTTTACCCTTCTCAGAAAACAATTTTTTTTATTTCCTCAATGCAAGTGATATACAAATAGTTTAAGTTGATAGTTGTCAGATGAATCCCATTACTTCTTTGTAGTGATAAGAGTTTCCTTGGAGACTGCCAAATTCAGGCTGGGAAAGAGATTTTTTGACTGACATAAAGCCACTTTCTTCTCTTTCAAACGTAGCATTCAGTCCCCTCCTTGCCATAGAGAAGAGAGTACTTACAAATAAGAAAGCTTAGATAGATAGATGATAGATAGATAGATAGATAGATAGATAGATAGATAGATAGATAGTTGATAGATGATAGGTAGGTAGATAGATTGACAGACATAGATATAATTGTTTCAGGGATTTCTGGCCAAAGATCCAGGTATATGTCTTTCTCTTTCCCATGTTCCAAGTAATCGATCAGTTGGTTCTTTTTAGAATGTAGATCATGAAAGAAGCCCGTGAAGGTGAGCTTCTCAGATTTCCTTTCAGGTACACCTGCTACGAGAAGCATGAGGAGCTGACAGCCTCCAGTTACGACAGCTGCAGACATGCCACAGAATTTTATACCTAGACCATGTTCTTCTCCCAGGGGCTTCTCTCTATTACTGAGAGTACCGCTGTGGGGACTAGCGCGGGACAATTTGCACCCAATGCAGCTTCCCTGATGGGCAGTCTGCCAGGAGATTCTCAGCAGCCTGGCCAAAACTCGCAGAATGGCACGGCGATCTGAGACTCCTTCCTAACCATCCCTCCTTCCCTCTTTCCTTTTACAAGAGTCACGCCTGGCTGTGGTTGAGCGTCTCCTGCTCGCCTGCCTCACGTTTTCAGAACCCTCGAAGATAAGTGTCAATCAAAGGAGCTTTTACACAGAAGTAAAATTAATGATGATCAATATCATCCTCACTGGTTTCTAGGAGCTCTCTTGGTAAATTATCTTTTTTAATTTCATAAGCCTGAGCAGCAATGAACACCATCCCTACCCTGCCCATCTTAGGAAAGAAGAGGACGGAGAAAATCGTCTATAGCCAAGCCTGGTGGATGTGATATGAGTACTGCTTCCTGAGATGGAAGTATCTGGATGATGGACATTGATTACATTCAGTTATGGCTTTTTTATTTTAATTTGGGGGATCTCGAAGGCAGGACTCTTCTGTTGTCTAATACGCATACTGCAAAGGAGCGAGGATGACGAATTCCTTTAAGAACAAGACATGAGTTTTTAAAAATCCGTGCTTCTGCTTCTTCCCTTTGTCATAATTATGTAAACCACTTTTAAAATAATGAAATGGCCAAAGTCTTGCAGGACTCAAGAAACACCCATGATGCTCTGGAGGCAGATGATGCACTGAATTGTGCCCTCCAAAAATTCATTTGTTTAAGGACTAGCCCTCCACGTGACTATATTGGAAACAGGGCCTTTAAGGAAGTGATTGAGGAAGTGACGTAAGGAAGTCAATAAGGTCATAAGAGCAGGGCCCTCATCCTATAGTCCTAGTACCCTTGCAAGGAGAGGCAAAGTCACCAGGGCTCTGGCTGTGCCTCCACAATATGAGCACGCAGCAAGAAGGTAGCCATCTACAAGCCAAGAAATTCATTTCTCATAATTCTTTTGGAAACTCTGATTTTGAACTTTTCTGCCTCTAGAATTATGAGAAATGAATTTCTATCATTTGAGCCACCCAGTCTGTGGTATTTTGTTACGACAGCCCAAGCTGACTAATACAACCATTGAAAACAATTATTAAATCTATCTCTTCCCAAGTATTATTATGGGGCAGGTGACCTAGGGTGTCCTGATACAGTGACGTACAAAGATCCCTTTTAAGAAAGAAGAAATGAATTCTCCACATTTGGTTAATTTCCCATTAGATAACTTTTTACTGCTATCATATATTAGTTAAAATATATAACCCAGGGCCACTTTTTTCTTAAATTAATTCAGAAACACCTACAAAGTTCTGTCAAAGCCCAAATAGTATCTCAAAGGAAAATTAATGCAAAAAGAATGAAACGTTCACAAAGAATGCCAAGGTTAGTCCAAGGACCAATGTGTATGCTGGGTAAGGGGAGAGGCACGTAACAAGAGACATAGCTGTGTAGATCCACAGAAGAAAAAGATACCTTAAAAAATTCCACTAATTACCTGCTTGTTTTCTTTTTAATAGAATAATTTTGGAAAATACTGAGGCATTTAAAGTTAATTGGAAGCCCCCTACCCTTTCCGGCAAACATTTTGTCTTAAAATCAATTAAAGCAGGGATTTTATCACTAATAAAGCAAGGACATGTTTTATTTCTTTTCTGCAGTAAGTGTGAATGGGGTTGTTAGAAACTTGAGAATGGGAAGGCCACGTAATTATTGCAAATTAACTCTTGGAAAGACGATGAAGATATATTAAATGAAGTAGATTTCTCCATGTAGAGGCCTTACTAAACATATATATTAGGATTGCTTTTCTTTTAAAAAAAATTTTTTTTACATTTATTTATTTTGAGAGATAGAGAGAGACAGAGCATGAGCAGGGGAGGCGCAGAGAGAGAAGGAGACACAGAATCCGAAGCAGGCCCCAGGCTCTAAGCCTGACACGGGGCTTGAACTCACAAACTGAGATCATGACCTGAGCCGAAGTCGGGCGCTCAACCAACTGTACCACCCAGGTGCCCCAGGATTGCTTTTCTTAAGCTATGCCCTTCAGAGTCCTAGAGACATCTCAGGGAACCCCCGGAGAGGGAAGGAGACCCTACTGATGCCTAATGTTCCCCTCTCAGCCCCTTTCTGGTTCTCTGAAATATTTTAACACCAATCGTGATAGGCAACTTAATCTCTCCCCAAAGATGTCCACCTCTTAATCCCCAGATCCTATGAATATGTTACCTTGCACGACAAAAGGGACTTTTCTGATGTGATTCGTTTAAGGATTTTGAGACAGGAGTTCCTCTTGGATAATGAAATTACCAAGGTCCTCATAGGGGCAAGGAGAAAGGAGGAATGTCAGAGACAGAGAAGGAGATGTGATGGCAAGAAGCAGAGAACCAAGCAACGGAAGGAGGTGTGAGCCAAGGAATGTGGATGCCTCTAGAAGCTGGAAAACCAGGAAACAGATCTCTCCTAGAGCCTCCCGAAGAAATGGAGCCCCACTGACACGTTCATTGTAGTCCAACAAAATCCATTTTGTTTTTGTTTTGTTTTGTTTTTTTGTTTTCTTGTTGGTTTAATTTTTTTATTATTTAAATCCAAGTTAATTAACAGATAGTGTAACAATGGTTTCAGGAGTAGAATTCAGTGACTGCTCACTTACATGTAACACCCAGTGCTCATCCCAAAAAAGTGCCCTCCTTAGTGCCCATCACCCCATTTAGCCCATCCCCCCACCCACCTGCCCTCCGGCAACCCTCAGTTCATCAACAAAACCCATTCGGGATTTTTGACCTCCACCTTGGACTTCTGACCCTCACAGCTGTAAGACAATAAATACGTGTTGTTTTAAGTCACTAAGTTTGTGACCATTTATTACGGCAGCCACAGGAAATTAGTACACTGTTGGACTAACACAAGAATTTCTTCAGTTTTAGTATGCACAGTCTTTATCAGAGATGTTTGTTAAGTATTAATTTCTAAATACCACTCCCCCAATATTCTGAAGTGGTCTGCTGGTAAGCCTAAGAAACCTGCATTTTTAATGCATACATCTCCCACTCCTATGATTCAGATTTCAAGGTGACAACACTAAGTGAAACCAGATTCCCACAAACGGTGTCATAAGATATAGAAAACCATGACGCTAGCAAGAATAATGTTGCCACAAATCCCTCCCTGAGAGTTTCATTAATCATCCCCAAGGAAGATGTACCCAACACTGAACTCTACATGGGGTTACACAGCAAGCTTCTATGTAAACTTCTATCTTGCAACTGTTCGTTGTTGTCAGTGCATTTCAATACAATTTATTTGCTTCACCAAAGAAATACTAAGTATAAGGAAGTATGGTAAAAGGAGTCCAGGTCTTGTGATCAGTAGACTCAGCTCAAACATTCTTCTCGGTCCCGGCCTGAATGTAATGCACCAGGCGAAGCACTTCTCCTCTCTGGACCTCAGTTTCTCCTTATATAAAATGAGAGTTTTTGACAAAATCATCTCTTTAGCATGTTTAGCAATAATATCTTCTCTTAGAGTCCGTTAAGAAACAATTAAAAGATAGTAGGACTTTCTTTTTTTGCTGTTGTTGTTTTCTTTCATCTTAAATGCATTTTGTTTGCTAAGGACATTTGCTAATGTGTATGCATTTCTTTTCTACTTTCAGGGCCCTATTTTCTTAGGAAAGCAGAAAAAGTCTAATTTCAATGATTATTTCTTTACAGCCACACTCTCCCTCCAAAGTCAATTTAAATAAAGCCTGATGGCTCCCCAGGAGCCCAACCTACTGACAGGCAGGCAAGACATTGAGTGCTGGTGTTTGCCCCACAGGCTTCAACGTCCTCACCCCAAAGACAATGAGCAGTTCACCAAGCACGACAGCTCAGTCCCTAAAAATGCTTCCAGAGAACGTGGTTTTTTAGAACTGGATTTCTCATTGGAGCCTACACTGGGGATTTGTACAACAGCATCTATGTTTCTTCAGGCTTTTTGCCTGCCAACTTTGTGCTTCAGCCGTTATATGTATAGGACTTGCCTCCCTACCTGCTAAGCTCACCATTTTGAATTTTTCCAAAGCTCGTGAGCCATCCTATTAATCACCTAGCTTCTTCTTTCTCTGGCATTCTCATTCTAGTTCCTTCTTTCTCTGGCTGGCCTCATTCTTATTAGTCCTTTGGTTTGACATCACTTCCAGAGTAAAGTAAGTGACAAGCTTTCTCCATTCTGAATTGTTCAAACCAGACCTGGAACATTTAGCTAACATCGCGGGGAAAGCCAGGAGGTGGTCGTCACATCTCATAGAGGGGATTATGATGTACGATCAAGAACATGCACTCTGGGATCAGTAAAGACATTAGTTCAAATTCTGGCTCTGACAACTACTAGCTACACAGCCTTGGGAAAAATGTTCAACTTCTATGTACCATTGGTTTCTCTCTCTATAGAGGGAGGATGACGATACAGAACTTGGATCATTGTGGCTATTGAAGGTTATATTTGTAAGATAACTGGCCTATTAAAAGTTCAAAATGGTAGCTTTTATTTTCATTCTTCTTCTTATCAGTGAACTATGGCATGGGTAGAGCTGAGGGATCCAGAACATCTAGACTCAAAATCACATCCTATAAGGACTTATATTATCAGAAATATTTGGCACACACGTGGCCTCAAATATACGAGGGGAAAAAAAGGATTGCATGTATTTTTTCTATCCACTAAGAACAGAGCAAAAGTCAATGGAGGAATTTCTCCTCAGCATAATAAATAATTTTCTGGCCACCAGTGCTGTGTAGAAATGGAGTGGATTCCCTTGGGAGGTAGTGAGTGTCCCATGGCCAAAGGAATCTGAGAGGATCCTGGTTAGCCCTTTGTTAGGAATATAATATAAAAGATTCAAACATGGGATGAACTATTGGATTTTTATGACATTTAAAACACCTTCTAAGATTGAAATTCTATGGTTCTGTGATCATTACCCGCCCCAAAAGAGGAGACAGAAGGAAAATTTTAAAAGGTGAAAGAAAAGCCAATCAATTTGGCAATCTTCAAGCAATTCTTGAGAGATAGATGGGCGGAAAGTGTTGACAGCATTAGTAAAACTAAGCATTGGGGACTGAAGATTCTTCATCTTCCCATTTACTGTGGCTCTGAAATGTGCTTTTCTCAGCTACCCTCCTATAGGGCCAAATTCATTATGTAAAACATAAGTGAGTGGATACATTGGGAGAGACGCTTTCAAATGTAAACTCAATGGCAAAGCCCATCATATGAAATTATCTTTACTTAATTAGCTAAAAGCTTAAAGATAGTTAAAACAGGTAACCATCGTCTCTCCAGCTGAGAGATCATAAAAATGGATATGAAGAATGTTAACAAGCATCCAAGGATCTGTAAAATGTCAGGACTAGTGAGCTACTGAGTTTTAAGGAAGTGCACATACAAATGTTTTGAAGTCTTCATAAAGGTTAGTTGATTGCTCTCTCACTAGTTTGCTCTTTTTCTCTCCCTCCTTCCAAATGATTCAAGAACATCTCATAGAAACAAGAAATTAGCAGTCTTCTAATTGAAAAGAAATTATCATAGGAACTTGAGAAAACACTTATGAGGACAATTCAACAGAAGCGTTTAAAACAAACCTGATAATACATGCATGTACATGTACCTGCACATAGTGCATGCATGCATGCACTTACACACACACACACACACACACACACACACACAAAACACACTAATATCCTGCTGTAAAACTAGCAAAGTTAAGTGTTGGGCTTCTTCCCCGAGGTTAATGCTAGGATAAACTTTCACTGCGTAATTCAAATAACTTTTCAAGAAATAGCAGTCCACAGTTTGCAAAAGGCTCTCATGACTATCCTAATCAATCCTCACTCCAGCCCCTTTGCACCAAGCGCGGCCGAATTTGAGGACTGACTATATTCTTCATATCACCCCACAGCATCTGTGACCAACACGCATATAAAAGCCAACATGCACCACTGAGAAAACAAAGTCTAATTATCTAAAGATGCTGTCGATTTTTTGTTTGTTTCAGACAATGAATATATCTAAGTGCTATCCACACTTAGATATATTCATTAAAAGACATGAGATAGGTCACGAATCCAAAGCATTTAGCAATACACATTCAAGGGCTTTTCTGTCACTCAAAGATGTGTATATACTTTTGAAGGCAGAATTTGATTCTTTACCGGTTCCAGTTAAACAAATGACAATGGCTCCAGTGTGCAGCTTCGGTGATAAGTTGTACATTTCATTTCCAAAGGACTTTAAAAAGACTGTGTATGTAATCGACACGAAATAAAATCTAGCCATTATCCCCCCCCACCCCAGTTCTATCGGCCAACGGTACTATAAATAGCACCTAAGAAAAGGACCGGAGCAAAGCCTTCTGACCAGGGAAGAGTTGAGCAGGGCCCCCAGTCATCTGAATTCTATTTAGGAGATTAGATTGAAACCAATTTAATCCTTAAACAGAGGAACTAACATCAGACCTTAACAGAGATAACAAGATATGGTGATAAATAGCGTCAGAGGTGACCACTAAGCCCAAGAGGACTGGAAAAGGCTCAGAGTCATTCAATTTGCCGCTTTCCAAGTAAATCACTAACGGCCACACGTTAGTGGAGCCGTGTTTGGCTTGACTCGTAACTCAACCTGTGGAGCCGAACAGCATAATTAATGGCACCTTGGAAGGACCTAGAGCCGCCCACACCTGCAGACCACTCACTCACTGCTCGCTCATGGAACATGGAACGAGCCGCCAGCTTAATGTTTTCCTCCAACGTGCTTTCCCTTTCAAACCAGAATTTTGTGTGGCATCGCACTAAACCTTTATTACTACTACGCGTACTAACATCCAAGACTTACTGAGCACATCTCAAGGGTAGGAGTCAAAGCTCAGCGTGGCATGGAAAGGAGAGACTTTAAGATTTACCCAGGCGTCTAGGGTTATCAAAAAGCAAGATGGCAGGGCAGGCACAACCGAGACAGGCGTCGTATCCGTTTTTTTTTTGTTTGTTTTTTGTTTTTTTTTTAGGATGAAAGAAAACCCAGTAGGAAAAGCCACCCTGAGTCTGGGCGAGCTATGAGCAGCAGCTGTTTGTCAACGGCAGCTGAATGTATGGAAGAGCTGGGGACATGCAGGAAAGCGGGCCGCCTGCTAACAGTCCTAATGCTCCAGAATGCGTTTTGTTTGTGTGAAGGAATTTACAACCCAGTGATTCAACAACACGGCAAAGCTTATACTTATCTCTTTGCAACTCATGCCAGCTCCTGGCGTTTTCCCATTCCCTAACTCAGACGTCAAGAGAAAGGGGGAAGAAAGGTCCAATAATAAGAGCTTGAAGACAAACCACTATATTTAGATATAGATATAACCCTCTGTCTATATAAGTAGTGTCCGTGAGGCACAAAGCTGCTTAATCTTTTCTCTTTGTGCGTTTCCAAATCCCATCTCGTTTTGCATCCGCTGTGCTTTGCACCAATGCCAGTCCCCTCCAATTCAGCCTTGACATCAAGTGACAAAAAGAAATACTCCCACTTGAAGTCTTTCCCTTCCAGCCTTTTCGCTTCAAGTCTCCTTCAAACAAAGACTTGGCCTCTAATACCCGGCTTGAGACCACTTGCTCACATGACACATAGCCTGGTAGTTTAAAAAAAAAAAAAAAAAGGCAATGCCTCAGTTCCCCCATGATGTAAATGAGAGAGCTGCTGGCTCAATCGGGGTCCCCCAGTGAAGCCACCCGCTGCGTGGGGAGCTACTGGATTTCCATCTGGGTGTCTCATGCCTTTGGTGGCTATTGTTTAAATAAACATTACCCTGTATTGCTTTAAAAAAAAAAAAATTCAATACATGTTGATGCCTGGTTAAAAGGAAAGCAAATTGCAGTATTAAAAGACTAGTATTTTCAGAGTCTTGTGATGTAAATTGCTAATTTAAAACCCAAAATATTGTTAAAGTGTCTTTATTTAATAGCAGGTGATTGCAAGCTGTAATTTGCAAGCTGTAGATGCAGATGGTAATGTTTTTCCTCCCTTTTCAGCAGCATAGTACAGTATTTACTGCAGATCTCTGCAGACATGGAACAGCCAACTGTGAAAAAAAAAAAAAAAAACCACTCTGTGAGAGGATAAAGCACAAAGTTCATAAGATGAAGAAGGCTGTTAAGACCTGCTCGTGTCTCAGCCACGGCAGAGTCCTCTCCCCCCGAGCCCGGAGGGGGCTTGTTCACTAAAAAAAGCTGTAGGTGCTGTGCACTGGTCTCTCGGGTTCCTGCTAAGGTTCATCTATGTGAGTGGGAAACTGATTTAATTTGGGCTTCATTTGTTTTTTTCTTTGGCTAGACAGAACTCGCGGAAGAGAGGGGATATGGGGATAGGGTTGCCAGATAAAATGCGCGATTCCCAGTATATCCCAAGTTCACGGGACAAAGTCACGCTACCAAATTATTTGCTGCGTATCTGAATTTCACCTTCAACTGGGAGTCCTGTACCTTTATTTGCTAAATCCTGCAAGCCTCTGTGGGGAGCAAGGGTGAGTAAATAAAAACAATGTCCTGTTCAGGCAGAGGAGATGGGACTTGGCATTTACTGAGCACCGTGCTAACGACTTGCCTTCTGCTGTCCCATGCCATGGTGACAACAATTTTCCAGGTAGATGTTGTTGTTAGCCATATTTCCAAGAGCCATAATTGTGTCTCAGAGACCTTCGGCGACTTTCCTAAGGTCCTATAGTTCACAACAAGCCTGGATTTGGCGACCAAGGTCTCTACGGCTTTAAAGCCTGAGTTCTTTCCATAAAACGATGCCAATGCCTCAGACTTGTTAACTCACCCCCCTGACGCTTAGGATACCTGCACAAACTCCAATGCCCTTCTCTTATTCTCCCAACCCCTGCACCCCTGCAAAAATCAAACCAACCGCAAACACATCTGTCCTCACCAATTATCCACTTCCTCCTATTCTCAGCTCAGTGGCAGAGAAAAACACAGTTTGTTCTTATTTTATTTTGTTTTGAAGAGGAACAACAGCTCTTTCCCCATTCATGTTATCCCACCAAACTCCTGTTAATTTGCATATTATTTTCTTTGAGTGTAGACTATTACCAGAAGATCGGGGGAGGCTGGGCTTCTTTGAGCCTTTGGCCCTCAGGCAATTCGGGTGGAATTTCCAAAGTGGTAAGGCAGGACCAGAGCAGGAACGGGGAAGAAGGGGTCGCTGGTTGTATACTCAGTAGTTACACCTCCCTTCCTTCCTGTTCCCCATGTCCTGCTTGGCTCGGTGGTTCAGCCCCCTTCCCTGTGACTCACCAGCAAGTCCTGACTGGGCTCCAGTGATTCTCAACAGGGAAACTATTGTTAAGTGAGTACCGTGATTTTTCATTTTAAGGGACTGACCTCAACATCGCCATTTCTTGTGCCTGCACGCTGGGTCCTAAATACCTCACACGGGTGTGTCGTCGTTTAGTAATCCACCAACATCCTTGTACATTTCCCAATCCTTCCACTGGGGGAGGGGCACCTGGCCCAAATGAGAGCTGCCGGGCACGCTGGTTGACCCCTTAACCTTGGTAGTCATCGGTGTAGTGGACAGGGGCACCGGTCCCGGCCAATGACACGCGGGCAAAAGTTTGCTGGGGGGGGCTCCTGGGAAAGGTTTCTTCACATCGTACAAGAGACTCAAGGAGGGAATCGGTCCCCTTCAGCCACCAGCCGTAGTTGTGCCCGTATGTGATGTCCGCAGCTGCACGAGCAACTTTTCACCCACGGAGGCAAACGCCCAGAATGAAAAGATTGCAGAGGACAAAGACGGAAAAGTCCTGGGCCCATGACGACGGCAAACCGTGGAGCCGCCTCGCTCGGGTCTCCTTCAGGAAGAAACCGAGCTGCCTTGTGGTTTGCGTCACTCGAGCGGCGGGCACTCAGGCCACTTGCCTCGCGGTGTGCCCAAACTGTCACGTAATACGAGGTTGCCGGACTCGGGAAGGGAGGACGCGAGGTGCTGGAAACAGCCCTGGCACGTCTGGTGCAATTAAAAGGGGGAGGGAGTGGAATCCGAGACGTGGAATCTGGGGCCTCACTGTATCACTCAGTCATTCTGTGAGCTCAGATTTCTGTCCTAAAAACTATCAGGATTACATTTGCAAATATGAGCTCACAGCCTTGTGGGTCACCCTGAACCTGCCTGCGGGCATGATTTCTTCACCTGCGCACGTGCCTGGAAGTTTTAATTCTGCTACAAATGCCACCGCAAGCTGTTGCTTTACATCCGGGCCGCTCGTGTCACCTGCCTATTTCCTGGGCCCTTTGAGTTCAGGACGCCCATTGAAACCCCTCCCTCCCCACCTTGCCGTGAGATGCCCATACTGTGTTATAAGACTCCGGTATGAATGTCATTCGGACCAACAATCAGCCCTAGGATCTCTGTTGTTTCTACGACTCTTTTTTGTCTGCACCGAATGAATTTTATTCTAACTAAAATACCAAAGATCAATTCTGAAACATCTACGGTGACAATGACCGATTTTCACTTGCAAGGAGCATGTAGTCTACCTTTTAACCACAGAATGCACAAACACTAACCTTGCACATTCCGTTCCATTCTGTTCAACTCCTTATTAACATTTATCTGCAGAAAAATAAAAATTACTTCCCCTCATCTGCTTAGAGGTATTATATAAACCACTTAAATGTGGTATTCTCTAGCGCCATCTAGGGGATTTCGGGCCAAGGGAAAAGAAATTGCTCAGCTGAAAGACAAAAAACAAGCCCTGAGAAATCAGCTATGACTCGCCAAGTAATTTCTTTTACAGGTCCGATAGTGTTTAGGTAATCTTTTATTTTACAGTTTGGATAGCTGAGCAAGATCACACATGGTGCTGCATCTGGAGACGGCGTAAATGAGGAAAATGTATGACACTGTGCCCGTGCTTTGCAGCCTAATATTTCACAAACATAACCTTGAGAGAGAAAAAATAAAAACTTTCCCCCATTTAAATCAATGTCTCTTTCCAAAACCAAATCAAGCAGGATTTGTTAATGTTTTCTAAATGTGCTTTCTGGGTACCCAGTGCCCACATATTCATCATGTGCACGTCGGGATGCCATCAAGTACCCTTTAAGCTAAAGAGAAAACCCAAGAACGCACAATACTTTTCCAGGACCTCGCCTCCACCCCCAGTCCTGAGGACAACACCCAGCAGAGAGAAGTCACTCCAAGGTATTTGGTGTATCAAACTGAGCTCAGTGGGCTCTCGATGGTGTTAACCGATGAAGGTCCACCTCTTCACGACCGGCATGTGACCTGACTGCAGTGGTTTCTGTGAACCCAGGTAGCACATTTCTGGCAAAGTTTACTTGTGTGATGATTCTGTACGAGGCTCTTTTCCCACAGGCTGATGCACCAGATCCTTCCCCCAAAGCCTCTGATCTCTATAAGTACTTAATTCCCATTTGATAGATATGAAAACTGATGACGAAGGTAAGTAGAATGTCTTTTCCAAGGTAACACAATAGGAAATGCATAAACAGGGTTTCAAATCCTCACGACCCTCGACCCCGGAGTAAGCCTGCTTCCTCCCCTAAAGTGGAATTTCAAAGATAGCATTTAGCTAAGACTACTAAGTATCTTACAAACTATTTCAACCAAGGGGGAAATAAGCATTAGACTGAACCACACGAAACTCTTAATAGTCAACCACTTTTGACCCTCCAGGAAGAGCACTTACGTGGGATTGATGATGGTATGTTCCCAAATTCAAAACCACTTTCGTTTAAAGCTAGGAGAAGAGTAGCTTTTGTTACCTACGATTTTGTGTACCTTGAGTTTTTAGGGGTCTCTTAGCTACTGCAGACATCAATGAATTTAGCTGAATTACCTCCAACAATGCAACTTCCTCATGTACGCTTGTGTGCCTGTCAAGGCCAAGGTCCCTAAACATCACCACCGGGCTATATTGATCGTATGTATCCCACAAGTATTTCGTGACAATAGGCACTGGTAAGGCAGTTCCAATACCTTGTGTTCAGAACCACTTTGTTCCACGTCTGGCTTGACTAGACATTCTTTCCCAGTTGGTTCATTTTGGGTAGACTCAGTCTCCATGCCTTAGTCAACAGAGGAGGTTGGAATAGATGATGGGTGGGTAGATATTTTAGAATGTTATCTAATAATGATTTATAGTACCTTACCGTTTTACAAAAACAAAAAGCATTAGGTGTTTAACAGCTGCCCTCAAGCAAACCTCATGTAACTTTCAATGGCCCTTGCAAAGGCCATGTCTAACCTGAAAATAAAGGTGATCAAGGCTTATTGGTTCCCAATCCAATACAGCTCATGAATTCTGCTAAAGATGCAGTGAAAGGCTAGTTGGTTTTAGACAAAGACTTAATAATTTACTTGTACTTTGTCCCAAAATATCTTCCATTTTTGCCTTTCTAATGTAACAGGGACAAACGTGATTAATGTATGAGCATACATAACCTATTTTTCTTTGCTCAAACCAGACCCCACCTACCCACTAAGAAATCATTTCTCAGAGTTGTCAAAGAAAAGGGGGACAGAGGCGGAAAAACAGGGCCCACAGAAATGGATGTGGCGAAGCATTTCTTGGAAAACTGAAAGACAGTAAAGAAAAGTTGGTCATGAATAGATACTGTGGCAAGCGAGGAGGAGAGAAGTGAGGGAAAAGAATTTAAGAAATCCTGTCATGGAAGATGAAGGGCAGCCCCTTGACATTGCTCAAATAAAATCATAATTATTTTTGTTGCCTTTAGAATGCTGAGCTATATTCATTTAACTACGACCCTGCAGTAAGACTGGGCTTCGTGGAACCCCAGGTTTTATTCAGATTATGCTAACATAGTGCACAACGGAAAATTAGTAATATAAATTGTTTGTGTGTGATTGGTCCACCCTATCTCCCATGGAGCCCTGGGACTAACTGCACAATTTGATCTCTGATTTTTCTTGCCAGCTCATCTACACAGAGTCCTGACAATCCAGGTCTCTACTGCCCTCAGTTTCTCCTCACTTCAAGTAGCTCCTCATATCAATTCTGAATTTCTCCAAAGAGGAAGAGGTTGTAGGCCCCACATGCACAAAGAGCCAAATGACAATTGGGATTAGACTTTCAGATTCTACCCAACAGAAGGCCCTTGGTCCCTCATTTAACAGTACTTCAACATGACTGCAAACATCCAAGATGTTCCCTAAATCCAAATTCCCAGAATCGTGTCTTCAATATGGCGATACCCAGACACTCAGCAGTGGAAGGCTCAGTGATTTTCTTGAGACCCTTATTTATTCCTGCCTTAAGGAAGTTCTTTGTGTGTGTGTGTGTTGTTGTTTTTGTGGGGTTTTTTTGATGTATTTTTGTGTTTTCTGTTGACATAGCCTGAAAGAGAGGCACCGAGGATGATCTGAGGACGAATTTTAATTCTTCGCAACAGCTTATATTACTTTATTATCACAATTTTTATATCACTATTTTTGGAAATCAACTGACTTCACCAAGTCCCAATTTTGTAAAGTTAACAAACAAGGATATTGCAACATCCCTTCTTCCAGTATGGTTTTCTGTATCCTATCAGGTACTTTGAGAGGCACATTAACTACTTCTGACCATGAAAAAATTATGACACCTTATGCATTTAGGTATTCAATGTATAGTATTATGTTATATGTTTTTGATATAATGTGTTCAATCGTGACATCTGAGATGTTGAAAGCACACTGTATTGGAATTAAAATACCTAGGCTGGTTCAAATTCTAGTCTGCCTACCACTACTAGAATCTGACTCTGTGTGCTTAAGTAAGCAACTTAACTTTCCGGAGACTCATTACTTTATCAACAAATAAACATGACTGTTATATTAATAAATGTAGGATAGCGACTGAGACAAACACCTTAAAACTTCAGTGGCTTAAAACAATGCAAAATTATTTCAGGATGAGTATTTAGCCTGCAGCATTCCACACAGTGATTCATAGACCCAGGCTCTTTCTCTCTTATGGATCTGTCATACCGTTTATTATCTGTAAAAGGCCTGACAGCAAATATTTTAGGCTTTACAGGCCATATGTTACAACAACTTAACTCTGCCATTATAGCACAAAAAAACAGCCACTGACAATATGTCAATAAATCAACATGGCTGAGTTCAATATAACTTTTTCTGTAAAAACAGGTGGCAGGCCAGATTGGACCCAATAGCCATGGTTTTATGACCCCTACCCTATGTTATTGAATATTATTTCTGGATTCTTTGCAACCAACTGGTTAATGGGAGGAAGTCAAAGTATGAGTGAGGAATGGGTAAGAGTTTTTAATGGACCAGGTTTGACAATGGCATAAACCACTTGTGCTCATTCCATTGGCCAGAACATGGACATACCTAACTCCAAAGAAGTCTGGAAAATCTCTTGCATTTGTCCAGGAGGAAAAGAAAATAGGGTGTTATACACTCATAACATTCTTTGCCAAAAACACTTTTTTCAATGGTTGTAGAGAGACTCATATGAGATAATGAGTATGCAAAACTGCTTTGTAAATTATAATCTGCTATGCAAATGTAGAGTGCTATTTTTATTATAATTACTATATGTAATGTCTCTATGAATACCTTACCACCAGGGAGTGGTAGCCCCTCAGAAAGAAGAGAGTTTATGGATATAAAAGGCACTTATAATTTTTGGATCAAGCAGATTCTGCAAATTACATTTTATGAGCCAGGGCCATCAGGACCCTTTCTTCTAGCTTGGGTGCCTTGAAATGCCCTGAAATGTCTTCTTCCTCCATGGTAGTGACAAGCTTTGTATGCATAGAGGCAATTATTAAAGCACTTTTCAGGTTATCTCAACAGTCAGATTATTTGCTGTAAAATTGAAGTTTATTTATGATACTGTTCAATGCCAGAAACAATGAGTTGGAAATATAAAAATGAAGCCATCCATAGTATTAACTAATTAACTAGAAATCCATGCTTAACATTCTCTAAGAGTAAAATGCTGTTCTGGAGAGATAGGACACATCAGAAAGTATATAAGCCAAGATAAAAACAATTCTCAATGTGATCCTTTCAATCTGATTTTGAAGGTCTCACTTCTAAACCATTTAATGTTTGAGATCGGGTCATGGTATTTTTTTCCACGGCCTTTTCACAGAGCAGCATGAGCAGCACAATTATTCCACTAATTTTGGAAGTTCTCTTCTGTTTGTGTCTTTTAAATGATGGGATTAAACATGGAGAAAATGAAAATGCAAAAGATTAGAATTAATTATATCAAATAGGGGATAAAGCAGGGATGGCTTATTTATTTATTTAATTTCTAGCAAAGTGACAAATTGAAGGGACTTCTATAAGGCAATTAACCATCCAGCATTTGTTATTTCAAACAAAGCAAGTGAATTGGATGTTTAAAGGGGTTTATAAAGACCTCACCGTGTGTGGGAGGTGGAGCACAGGGGCACTTGCAGACTGTTTTGTTGGCTGACAGGGATGATGGCACCTTGCTGGGAGTGGTGACCTGGGTAGCTTCCTATGTTTCCGTACTGTATATGGTCTCCCCACTTCAAAATAACTGGGCTCACCTGAGGCCCAATTGGTTCGAGCCAATCCCAGTTTACCCCTATTCCTCGCCATAATTATTAATAATGTCCTCATTCGCTCGCCAATGTGTCCCCAGTTTAGACAACATATTATATGGACCCCCTGTCGATGGATGTGTGCTCATGGCTCGATAAGCAGGACTTGGGAAGATGACACTCATTCCACCTCTGAACAGCCACACTCAAAAGACTAAAAACAGTAAAATGCACTAACCGCTGAGTCCAAAGAAAGTAACAGGATCCCAAGGCCCAAAACTGAAGCATTCATCAGTTGTAGCCATTTCTCTCCTTGACATCTGGAAAGAGAACTCTTTAACAACAGGAAAAGGGACAATCAGGGCTGATTTGTGAGCTATCATTGCCTGAAAGAGGAGGTGAACAACTATTTGAGGATATGTATGAGCTTTGGTCACCATTGCTAGAAACCTAGACTTTGTCACCTTAAATAATTTGTCCAACTTCATCAAACTCTGGTGTTCTTCATCTTTATAAGTAACAAAAATGTTTCTATTTGTCACTTTGCCTTATTTTTTTTTTAATCCTTTCCTTATTTTGCCCAGGGGAAATTTTAGGGGTATGTGTTGTCTCATGACTAGTTCTAAACTTTATCAATCACAATGGTAACATTTCATATAACAAGAAGTCAGAGGGAGCTTAGGCAACATCTAATCCTACACTCTTCAAGACGTAATCTCCGGAATCAATGGCTTCCCTCAAAGCATTCGTTGATTTGAAGGTTGTGAGGCCTCTGTCTTAGTTCCTAACCCCTTGACTGGTGTTCCTACCTCCTATAGCTAAGCTCTTACAAACACTAACAATACACGCCCCAACCTGGCTTCCGGTGCCTGCATTAGCTTCTAGAAGCATTAATAGTGGAGGGGTGTTCTTTTCGCCAGAAGCCTTAGGAAAGAGGAAATGAGTTTAGCTTTCAGCTAGAGAAAGAGGACTCCTTACTTAAGTTATTCTCTCTAATATTAGTCATAGTTAGAAAATTCTTGGTTACTCCTGAGCTGGCACCAGTCAAGAGCAAATAATATTCTTCCCCTTATCCTAAATTTTCTCAGAAGCCATCTCTTTCATCATTAGCGAGAATAATTCTTTCTGACCTTCAAGTAATGATCTTTTTCCCCCCATTTGTTAGCTGTTTAAGCCCCCAGAGCCTGACTCAGTGTCTCCTCCTGTTGGTGTTCTGTATGTATTTGTAAATAAATAAGTTAATGAAGGACTGAAGAAATTCACCACGGTAACATGCGGCCGAGATAGGAGTCTATTGGGTGATAAGCAGCGATGTGTCTCATCGCGGATTGATCTCTTTTCACTACTGGGGCTACGATTGAGTTGAGGAATCGCTGGAGTGCAGGTGCCTGGAAAGAAAGACCACGAACTGCCTTAGAAAAAGAGCCAAGCTGAGCCAATTTAGAAGAGAAGTTTGCAGAAAAGTCATTGACACTACAAAAACAGTGAGAATATTAGTATTGCAGAACAACAGCAAAAAAGCATAAGAGGTAAATTGCTTCGTAGGGCGAGCCAGTAATTGGTGTCTAGAAAAGATGGATACTGATGGCAAACAACAGAAATACGAATTCTAAGTGGCTTCAGTAATCTGATAATATATTTTCTGTCATAACTGGTAGTCCAAGGTAAGCAGACTCCCGGGTTGGATGAAACTATCATCATGGGTTTGTAATGCCCTGATGGCACTTTTCTCTCTGAACCTGAGCAAACGTAATTCTTAGAGGCAGATCTAAGATCTGCTTTACCAGCCATGAAACTTTTCCAAGAAGCTCTCAGAACCTCTTCTCTTCACATCTCACGGATTGGATCCCATGTCTTTTCCTAGCATATTACTCACAAGGCAAATGGGAATCCCTAGGATTTATAACTCCTAGGAGTTATGATCAGCTCATGCTAAGGCATATGGCTGCATGGGGAGGAGGAAATACCTAAAAATTAAAAAAAAATATATATATATATATATATGTGTGTGTGTGTGTGTGTGTGTGTGTGTGTGTGTGTATACACTAGGGAGAAGGAAGAGAAGGGAACTGCTATGTGAGCAATCTAGGTTAGCTCCAAGACATATGAAGATTCCAGTAATAACAAAAGAAATATCTAACATGGGCACGGTACTTAATAGTATACAAACCCTTCCAAATCTCTGAAGTAGATAAATAAATAACTATTAGCCCATCTTTCCAGATAAGGAAACTGAGGTTCAGCTGGCTGATTTAGAGAGGTATATAGTCAGGAAGCAGCAGTCATATGCGGGGAGTCGGACCATTGGTGAAACTTTGTCTGGTTCCCTAAAATAGAAATTCTAAGTCACAGAGTTTTGAAAGAAATTTTCCAAGTAAATGCTTGATACACGGTGAAGCTGTAAGTTAAATATGTTTTGTTTATCATAATCACATTCTCTTTGCTACATCATGTATTCATTTGTTTATTCATTCATTTATTCAATAGCTTATTATGTGCACAATAAACCGCCAAGTACTCAGGGCTAAAAGGAGGAGAAAATATTTCACCTATGCCTGCATTTCTGAGTTCACAACACAGCAGGCAAGATGAAAAGGTGAGCATTGCCCATATTTCCTAATTCTAAAATGTCATTATGGGAAAACATGGAAATGACATTGAGAGAGAAGAGGGGAGAAAAAAGCAATGCAAAATTAAATGCACATATTGATTGCAAATACATATAAATTTCAGAGTTATACTAACCTGGAGGAAGAGGCTGTCAAGAAGAGAAGAGATTTGCCAGCCACAGCACAAATGTTACAATAAGATGTATAATCCACACAATGCCTTGTGTTTCCACAAAATGAGGGGATGATTCATCCCCCAAAGGAGAAGTGGGGATGATGTGATAGAGGAAGTAACATATGACATTTGAGTACTCAAAAAATGAGTTGGAGATTTCCAGATAGAGAGAAGAAAATCCAAGAAGAAGGAACAACGCAGTAAGACATGGGGGCAGGAAGCAACATTGGATAATCAATTCGTTGTCGCTTAAGGACAGAATCTTCCTCATGTCTAACAGAGAGAAACAGAATGAAAGAGAGTGGAGGGGGCACAGAGAGAGAGAGAGAGAGGGAGGGAGATTGAGTGAGATCTGGGTAAACATACAATGCAATCCCGCATGAAATATTCAGCTTCTGAATTATTTATCGGGCTACTGGAACCAAACTCCTCAGGATGTGAGTCCCTATCCCACCACTGTCTGGCCTAACCACCCACGTCACTTCACTCTACCAAGCCTCATTCCCATCCGCTGTAAAGTGTAGAGTACCCATGCCTGCTTCTTAGGAGGAGCTCTCAGGATTCAGCGTCATGCTGCCCAAGAGGCACAGGGCTCAATGCTTGGTGTGTGGCAGGCATCTAATAAATGGTAGCAGGCTAAGAAAAATGAGAACATTAACTCCACCTTCCAGCCTTGACACTTAAAGGGGCGTCTTTGTTAGGTACAAGACATACTCTGCAGGCAGTAGAGACAGAGTGGTAGAGACAGACAGGCTGGGACCCCAAATGTAGAAACAGTCCAGTGTACCTCATTTCTGCAACCTCTTCCGGAGATAAGGTGGGTGGGGGAGAATCTGAGGAAGACCACAGCGCCAATGGCAGAGGACAAAGAAGAGAGGCTACACGACCGGGTGTTTCCTGGGGGTGCGGGGGCAGTAAGGGAATCTCCTTTGAGGTGTCGGGTGATTTCCAAAGAAAGACACTGGCGTTCACTTTTCACCTGAAGATGTCTGAAAAAGGGGAGTTCACAAATGAATTCCCCCTCCGTGGGGCGTGAGGGAACCAGATGGAGACATGCCTCATCAAAAGAAGGGACCCCATCCCGCTCCTTATGTTCTGGAGACATTCCAGGGCATTCGGTGTTTCTAGGCCCCTAAAAGGAGAAGACGGAGGCAAGTGGAGGTGTCATCCTGACACATGGCTGTGACAGATGTCCAGAAGATGGCACTTAGAGCTGTCAGGACCTGATGCGGGAAGTGACAGCCCCTCCTCACCAGGAAGAGAAGTAAAACTGAACGCTGATGGACATGGCTGGATGGGGGGGCGGGGGTGTGCACTACCTAATTCAAGACCGCCATTCCAACTGTGAGCTGAGACCTTACACCAGCCCAGATGGAGCGGGGGGATGCCTCCCTGACACCTGCTAGACGCCCCCCTTGTTGCGCCCGGCTTTCAACAACTCCTGCAGTGGGGACCAACCCAACCCAATAGCAACCCAGGGAAGGAATGAAACTGGCAAACTCCTTCCCAATAACTCAGATCATCTTAGGGAGGCAGAGAGGAAGGGCGGAGCTTGGGATCTCGCTGAATATCAACTCCAAGGACACTAAGCTTTAAACCAGTAGAACTCTGTAGCCTAGGTTTATGTTTTCCACCATCGTCTTAGTCTGTTGGGGCTGTAATAACAGAACGCCATTGACTGAGGGGCTTATCAACAACAGAGACTTATTTCTCACAGTTCCAGAGGCTTGCAAATCCAAGAACAAGGTGCCAACAGATCCGGTGTCTGGAAAAGGCCCAGTTCTTGACTTGTAGAAGACTGTCTTCTGTTGTATCCTCACACAGCAGAAAACAGAGAATGGGCAAGCAAGCTCTCCTCTCTTCGGAGAGCAGCGCTAATCCCATTCATGAAGGTTCCACCCCCATGGCCTAATTACCTCCTAAAGACCCCGCCTCCTAATACCATCACATTCGGGGTCAGAATTCCAACATAGGATTTCGGGGCGGGGAACCAAACAGTCTATAACATGCATTAATATGGCACGATTCATGAGATACAGTGAGTTCATTCATAAAAACCCCAAGCTGTATGCATTCTACCTGTTCCCAGTACTTGAGAGGATTAGGCAGCCAGAGCTAACGGTTACTTGAACGCATGATTTTGCCAGGTATTAGGTTAAGCATTTACATTGGCTCTCAAATTTGATCCCGCTACGTATGTAGGTGATACTGTTATTTCTATTTCACAGATGAGAAACTGACGTAAAAATCCTGTGCTCTTACTGTACGCATGAAAACTAGAGGGAATCGTTAAAAACTAGGGAGTAACAAACTATTTCATCCTGTTGAATGAAGCAGCAAATGTCGTCTTGTTCAGAGATGGGTACGAATACCCCCTAATAGCTCATGAAACACTACCCGGTACAAACATACATTCCCCCAAGTCCACAAGCCCTGCCCATCTGGATCAGATCACAGTGGTGCTCCCAGGCAAGTTTGGGAAGGAGATCTAGCCAATATCCGTCTTTTTCCTCTCCCTAAGCTTCCGCTCTGGATCCCAGCTTCCAGGCTCACCAGCCATGTGATCTTATAACCATGTAAACTGAGTCACTTAACTTCTCTGTCCCTCTGTGTACGCATGTATCCAAGAAGGTGAACAGTCCCCAGGTTTTGGTGTCATGACAGCTTCATCCTCTCAGCTACCCAATCATTTAGAAAGAAAAACTCGGGGCGCCTGGGTGGCTCAGTCAGTTGGGCGACCGACTTCGGCTCAGGTCATGATCTCGCGTTTGTGAGTTCGAGCCCCACGTCAGGCTCTGTGCTGACGGCTCGGAGCCTGGAGCCTGCTTCGGATTCTGTGTCTCCCCCCTCTCTCCAATCCTCCCCTGCTCACGCTCTGTGTCTATCTGTCTCTCAATAATAAATAAATATAAAAAAAAATTAGAAAGAAAAACTCCCAGGTGCCTGGGTGGCTCAGTAGGTTAAGTGTCTGACTCTTGGTTTCAGCTCAGGTCATGATATAATAGTTTGTGAGATCGAGCCCTGCATGAGCCTCCACACTGACAGCACAGAGCCTGCTTGGGATTCCCTCTCTCCCTCCCTCCATGCCTCTAGCCCACTCATGTGCTCTCACTCTCTCTCTCCAAATAAACAAATAAACCTGAAAAAAATAAAAAGAAAGAAAAAAGAAAAGAAAGCAAAATTCCTCTCTCTGATACATAAAAAGCATAGGCAAGAATTTCCATGTTTTTCCGTCCCAGGGAAAAACAGCCTCTTGCAAATCAAAGCACCTTGAAAGACACAAAGGAATCCATTTCTAACAAAAAGACATAAATTCCCTACACAATGGGTTATTATCCTGATTAAGACATTTCATGGGTCCAATCCTTTCCCTAATCCAGTGAAAGTAACACTTGAACTCTTTATTTCTGTCTCAGCTCTTTTCAGAGAGGATGCGGGGTTGCCACGAAACAAAGGCAACAGACAATGTGAGATCAATTAAGGAAAAGAAAGAGAAAATCACAAATTGTGAAGGAAACGGAATCAACTCACTCTCTCCAAAGGTCATCCAGACCTAAGGGGCCCAAACATCAGACCTGGAGCTGACTATTGCATTTGCTATGGCAGAAGTATATGCAGTGTTTCTAGGAATTTGTACTTTTTACACTCCACCTACATTTTTTTCTGCGTTTCTCCCAGCACCCGGAATCCAATGAGGGGATTACACTCCCTGGTGTACAGAGAAGAAAACTGAGGCCCTGAAAAACGAAGCCATCAGACCCAGGCAGGTGTCTTGTCCAATCCTCCTCTGTCTCACCACAGTTGGACAGTACTTTCCAGTACGGGGTAGCATTTTGAAACAGCAAACGACGTTAGACGACATCTAGCCCAGTTCTGAGAGAGCTCTCCTGAATCATGTGTGCATGTCAACGCTCACAGAAATGCTATGAAATGTAATAAAATGACAGTGACATTTAGGATGACCAGTGGCGCATGCTCGACGACACAGCTGGCCGCTTTCCTTCAGGTTTGAGATGGGCCCTTTTATGACACAGAAGCAACTGGAAGTTTGTATCAGAGTATGACCCAGGACCATTGCGGTTTGCTCATTGACAGCCTCGAGATTCACATCATTATCACTGAAAAGCCATGAATTAGGCGTTTTTAAGAGCTCTCCCTGGTTAAATAATGCTTAGCAACATCATCTTCCAGAAGCACTTCCCTTCCAGTTGTGATTAGCCTTTTCTCATGATTCTGCTCAGCTAGGCTTTTTAGTGTTTTTTAATTGCGTATTTTATGATATTTTAATTTTATGTTTCTTCATTATTAATCATCTTTATTATATTTTAATTGTAGATGCAGCATCCTCAACAGGGAGAGGGAACACTTCACAAATAAGAATATTAATTTATATGTCTTAAAATAATAATCAGGGTTTTAATAAAATTATTTCCCTTAATAGGTCTCTGCGGACTGCAAATCCCCCACCGCTTCGTGAACTAGCGAGATATGAGGTGAATATCATGAAGAACTGTGCCCACTTCTCACCAAAAAGTTTCAAGCAACAATAGTAAATCTTCAGAATATTTACCTAATGGCAAGATTAGGTAAATGGCATTTACCTATGGCAAGATTAGGTAATGGCATTTACCTAATGGGGCCTCTTAAAAGCAGTCTAAGAGCTGCAGACAGAGGATAAAAACTGAATGTATCCTACCTCATTCTGGCGTCTCCCAAACCGCTTTGTACTTGACTTGCTCCCGTGGCAGGAAAAGGCTACCTGTCAACACACAACTCTATCAAGCATCCGGAGTTTCAGGGTCATTCAAGATGCACGCCTGAAGTGATAATACTGGCCACTGGTGACGCTGGCTTGCATCTAAGGATGCCATGGGGCTCTGGAAAGATCAGGTAAGACTCACGTTCTCGATACAAGGAGAGGACTGCTTGGGTCCAGTGCTATAAATGGGGAAATTGAAGAACAAGGAGAGGAAGCCACTTGTCGGATGCTTTTTGGCCACTGCACAGAGGCTCATGGAGAAATAGGGAGACTGAGCATACCTGGCCCTTCACTAAACTCAGACTGCCTTGGTGGCTCTTGGATTTGACCTTGAGTTCTCCTACTTCTAGGTTATGAACGCAGGAATGAAGCCGTATGTGTTCCTTTGAATGAATGTACTTTTTTGTATTGCCGTCGAAGTTTACTTTTCAATATCATCCTTCGCTGTTTGGCTTTCCTGTCATTGACCGCTTAAATGACTTTCCTCCGTGTTGTGATCAGCAGCAATAATTTTTGGAGTTGACGTTTCTTCTTCCAGGAAGAGGATACTATAGCCAGTATGGAATTAACCTAAAATTCTTCCAGCATCATTTTAAAATAGTGCGTTTATAATGACTTTGTGGGTATATCTGTTACCATAGGTTTTCCATGTGTTCTTGTAAGTCTTGCTAATTTTCTTTTTTTTTTTTCAATTTTTTTTTTACTAACGTTTATTTATTTTTGACAGAGAGAGACAGAGCACGAGCGGGGGAGGGGCAGAGAGAGAGAGGGAGACAGAATCCGAAGCAGGGTCCAGGCTCCGAGCTGTCAGCACAGAGCCCGACGCGGGGCTCGAACTCACAAACTGCTAGATCATGACCCGAACCGAAGTCGGACGCTCAGCCGACTGAGCCACCCTGGCGCCCCAGCCTTGCGAATTTTCTTAAAGCAGAATCTACAAAAATTCTCCAAGAGGAAAGACGTAAGATTGCCAGTAAATCCTCCCATGTAGCTGGGAGGGTTTTTGTTTGTTTGTTTTGTTTTGTTTTAATTAACTGTGAAATCAGCTCCATTCACATTTAGCATTGCCCTTTGGGGTCTCTGGGAAGATGCCAACCCACTTAGGAGAATCACTGTCGTCGTTCTATTTACGAGGCCAAAGTTTATCAGAGCTACTAAAAGTGGCCAGAAGAAAGAAAAGCAGCTCCCATGAACTTTCAATGAATGCTTTGTTTCGCACCACCCACCTCCCATCTCCAGTACACGTGTAGTACTTGTCCCTTGCAGAATAATTACAGCTCCAGACATTTTTAGAAGAGCATGTATCTGCAACTAATTATGAGAATGACTCCCTCTCATTCTCTTCATGACCCATTCAAAAAAAAAAAAAAAAAACCACCCTACACCTCCAGTTACAAAGTCCAATCCCCGTGATGTCATTACATCCAGCCCAAGAAAAGGAACCGCGGAAACTAAAAGACAAAACGTCTCAGATCCCTCAGCTCCCCGTTGTCACTTTACCGACCAAGAAGGAAGGTCCAGCAAGGATGTCCATGGGTCCAAAGGTGATTTGAGCACCATAGCCAACTAAGGAGTAAGTCTGGCAATAGCAGAACCCGCCTCGAAGAGCAGGGATTAAACGTGGGAAGTAAAATTCTCTTTAGCAAGGTGGTGACAGGGAAGGACAGTGCTAAAACTCATGGAGGTTAATTTTTTTTTTTTTCTTTCCACGGATCAACCATAAACTCTTAGAGGAAACTGGTGAACCAACATTTCTTTACAAATGACAGATAGAAACAGAGATGACAGCGACATATGGCCTGAATTCTGAGAGAATTAAGTCATTGAGTCAACAAAGTAAAAGATGCAAGGTATGTAAAAGATGCCTTAGAGATTAAAAAAAAAAAAATGACTTGGGGTAAACCAGCAAGCCAATCAAAATTGATGTTACACAATAGAAGTTACTAGCTTATCTGAAGAATGAGGGAGCCGAGGAGACAGGATAAAGAAGGGGCCCCTTGGAGCCTAGGAAAGCAGACTCACAGAACCTAGTGTTGGCAGAAAAGAAGGGCCCTGGCTGATGGCCTTGAGCCCTCTAATCCCTTTGTGTCCTTCTTGTGGAAAGATACCCTGGGCTATCTTAGCCCGCTGTCATTAAACATTCATGTCCTGAAACTGACTTCCTTGGTTCTAGTTCTGTGTTCATCAGGCAACCTTCCAATTTTCAATTCATTTCCAGAATAGATTCGCCAGCATTCTAGTCTAGTTATATTGCTAGTTAAATTTATCTCGGTAAATCACTCAAATTGGCAAGCCAGTTTCTCGCCTGTGAGTTTGTCTAATGTAGATGATCCGAATCTAGTTTAAAGAAACAACTGGAAAAATAGTAAAATATACCTGAGTAGTTTAGGCCTGGACGCCTAATGATGCTTTTCCATTTTCCCCCTGTCATAGTGTGCCTCCCTCTCCACCCCTACCCCCCCACTGCCGGCATCATTGATTTCCCACTGTCTCTCCACCTCCATCATACCTCGGTCCCCATGTCCGCCAACCCCTTCCAGTTGATTTCCGCAGCTTCAGACCGACCACAAGGCTTAGATTATTCTTACCTCCCCTCCCCCAGTTGAGATCTCCAGTATACAATGATGATCGAGACCCCTTACATCTGGGCAGCCTCCAGGATAATCCCCAACCCTGCTTTAGTCCCAGGAGAAGAATCCATCAGATAACAGAGGACTCTGCCTTTAGGCAAGAAGTAGTCAAGGTAACAAATTAGACTGAGATCCTAATGTCTAGTCATTTTGTTGCTTTTTCTTCACCTCTCCTCCAGACTGACTCCTAATACTTTCCTTCAACCCTCGAGAGAAATCTCCTGGCTTTCGCCCCGACTAAAACCCACCAGTACCGTTTTGGTTATTCTTAACTGCAAAGAGTGCCTGGGATTCTGTATCTCACATGGGATTGGAAGCCAAGAGTTCTGGGTGACAGCTTAAATGTTTTCATTAAATATCCATAGTCTCCTAGGATCTGTCATCTTGTGTAGAGTCATGGACCCTGAAAGCTGCACAGGACCTGAGGGATCATCCAGTATGACCCATGTCTTAGGACTCCATTTACATAGCAGGACATCTCCCAAGTTACATCTGTAAAAATGAGGCTTAAAACTATTCTGTGCCCCACGTCCAGGTTTAGTTTCCACTCTACCAAACCTCCTTCCTGTCTTAATGTCCGCCAGCAGCAAATAAAAGGGTTGAATTTAAAGGGATTGCTGCAAATGAACTCTCAGAATACATCAAGCTCCACAAGCCTTCCAATCTTAGGCTCCTATGTCTATTTCAGTTGAAATTGTGGGGGGAGGGGCTACTGAGGCAACTTAAATTTGCAGCAACTCTGTCAGCCTTGCTCAGCTGGTAGAATGCAGGATATTACCCATCACCTGCGAGAAACAACCTGCCTGACAGTGAAGCCAACACAGAGGAAGGTGGCTCTCATGGCTGGAGACAGCATCCTGACAATGTCTTTGGGGCGTCTAGAAACAGATGAGTCTAGGGGCGCCTGGGTGGCTCAGTCAGCTAAGCAGCCGTCTTCGGCTCGGGTCATGATCTCACGGTTCGTGGGTTCGAGCCCCGCGTCGGGCTCTGTGCTGACCGCTTAGAGCCTGGAGCCTGCTTCGGATTCTGTGTCTCCCTCTCTCTCTGCTCCTCCCCCGCTCATGCTCTGTCTCTCCCTCCTTCAAAAATAAATAAAAAACATTAAAGAAAGAAACAGATGAGTCTAGAGCAAGACTTGGCTCAGTTTATGCATGGAAGGCTTAAAGAAATCCCGTTTCTGCTTAATTTGGGTAATATCTCTTTGTCTTGAGAGCAGTAAAAGGCCTAATTCAGTGATGCAGTTTTCATGCCGCTTGGAGGGCAGTGATGGCAGGACAAGTATGAGGTTCTGGAACGAGAATTGCAAAGTCTAAAAAGTGGGCTGAGCATTCCATATAGATTCCAGAAGTTTGCCCCGCTGTGTGAGCGCCTCTTTAATATGTGTGTATTTCTGTTCACATTGAAGTTTTGCTGTTTACATCCAAGGGGAACCAAGATGTTATTTTATGCTATGGCAGCTACCATCATCAGCAACTAACTCAGTTCTTCAGTCCATGGTCCAAAAAAGGTGGTGACCTGTTTCTCTCAAAATGTCTACCACAATGAGCTCTTCGTTTTTAGGGAAATCCCTTGCCCATCTCATTCCCAGGCAGAGCACAAGTCAGAAAAAAACAAGCAACAAACTTCTCCCCTAAGAAAAATGCTTGCGGCAGTGAACTTCCATCTTTCTTTTGAACTCTGCCTCTTTTGTGTTTGTGATGTGAATAGACCTTACAATTAATTATCACCATGAATAATATATGGCTGTGAGCCTAAGAAAGAAGTCAAAGGTTCCAAAGAGGTTTATCCCCAGTTTCACACACGGGTGGGTGTTCTTGCAATCACACATTCCGTTTTAAACATGTCAGCACATTTGGGGATAGAAACTTTTTGGAACTGGCCTCTTGCAGTTGGCTCATTAGTGATCAGCTCATGCAATCAATAAGTTACTGACCGAGAGACTAAGAGTTTCTTATCTATGCCTTTGCATGTTCAAGTGTCTCAGAAATATCAATGAAACTACATCTCTCTCTCTCTCTCTCTCTCTCTCTCTCTCTCTCTCCCTTCCTCCCTTTTCCCCCCTCCTTCTCTCTCCCTCTCCCTCTCTTTCTCCCCCCCTCTCTCCCCCTCCTCTGTATCACAATAATTAGTTGGAACAGAACGGAGTTTTGCCAATGTATAATTTTTCCTAAGCCCAAAATGTGTCCTTTGGTCACCTTGCTTTTCCCCTCAACATCAGCAAAAGGTTCTCATTTAAGTGACAGGCCCTTTTTAATAATAGGCTGAGGCTTTGCAACAATCTCAAGATTTCAGGTAGGATGTCCAATATCTTAAGACATGATAAATGTCCAGTTAAGGATACAGTTCGAAGTTCCACAGGGGAAATAGATTGAGCTAAAACAGTGGGCATTCTTTATGACAACATTTGTGCTAAGTTAAAATGGCTATGCTCATATTTTTTGGCACGCTTTCTGGGTATCCAATTTTTGTCAGTTTTTCTCATTAATGACTGAAAAAGCCAACGTGGCAGAGACCATGCTCAGATTAATTTGGTTGACCAACTGAATCCAATTGACTGTTAGTGAATTACTAGCAGACCTGTAGATATGCATGACTAATTTGGGCAGATATCCGTAATATTCCAGTCCATGACTCTTGCTAGTCTGTGTGGCCTGAGGACAGAATAGATGGACATAATTGTCTCTTCTTTGGACATCCCAGCTAACAAGCGTTCCTGGTACTGACTGCCCATGGGTAGAGGATCCCCACTCTGCTGAGCCTTACAGATGTAGGAGAAAACCACCGCGTTCTGTTGCTTTCCCTGATGAAAGGAAAAGCCAAAAAAGGCACAATCCTTCCCATCCCATCCGTATCTCTAGGGAAGCATCTAGAAGCCAGAGCTCGATCTCAGGAAGCAGAGATCTAGGTTACAGTCCCAACGTGACCAGGAAATAACTCCGACGACTTCAGAAAATCACTTCCATTCTGCACTACTCATTTCATCATGTTCAAAGTGGACTTAATAATGTCTAACTTCTAGGGTTCTTGGGAGAAGGATGTCAGCTGGATGCTATAAAGGAGGAGCTTGGGAAATAGTAGCTATTGCTAAAAATTTTAGAGAAAATGACAGAAAAACTTAAGAAACAGAAGCACTCAAGAGGAAACATAAAGTATTAATATTATCAAAGCAACAATAATACTAGTATTATTATAAAACTCTCATCAGTAGAATCAAAACGTGGCATCTATAGGTAGTTCTATGTAGTATTATAAACAAGATTGTCTAAAAATGACTCTAGGGTTCTCTCTGAATTGTCTGAGCCATGAGGTAGCCAGCACTGGGGCTTGCTCCTTCCCCAAGCAAGAAGCTTCCCCGTAACCCAGGTGCCCATGGGTCTAGAGCCTTCCTTCCTCAGTAGGAGGCCTGTAGTGGCATACAGATCCCAAAGTCTATAGGTACTAGGAAGCTAGTTTTCTTAAACAGCCCCTGTAAACAGCAGCACCAAAATCCAGAGTGTCTGAATTCCAAGCAGCGTATCTGTCTTTTCCCTCCACACCATATGCACTTGACAAGGCGACTTTCCCGCGTTAGATCTTCTGTCTTCGTCTGCTTGGGCCGCTATAACAAAATACCGCAGACTTGGTAACTTACAAACAATAGAAATTTATTTCTTACAGTTGCAGAGGCTAGAAGTCCAAACTCAAGGCACCAGCAAGGTCTGGTGCTGGTGTAAGCCCGGCACATGTGTCTTCACACAGTAGAAGGGGTGATGGGGTCTCTCTGGGGTCTCTTTGTAAGGCACTAATCCCATTCACAAGGGTTCCACCCTCATGATCTCATGACCCTCATCAACTAAAGTCCTACCTCCTAGCGTCATCACACTGGGCACTAGGATTTCAATATACAAATTTGGGCGCGGGGCAGGGAGGCGGCCGCACAGACATTTGGACATAGCACCTAAGGAAACTTAGTACTAATAGACATGTTTCCTGCCCTGAAATTTATCCCCACGGTTTGTTCAGCAAAGGAGCCTGTCCCCAGATTGCCTCCCCTTGGGGATAATGAGAGATTTCGGGACCGTACTTTCTTTTCTCGCTAACCCTTGTTTTGTAAATCTCCCAAATAAAGCCTGTCCCTTCACTCTACCCTGTGATATTGTGGAATGTGTCTGAAGCCTGTTGCACAAATGCCTGTCTTAAGAATTTTTCTTTCAATCAATCCTGAAGACACATCCATGAATTCTGGTTACATCATCTGTCATTAAAGGGGGCAGATTTTGTTTTCTGTGCACTCTACACATCTTAGGAGGACAAATCAATTAAACCCTATCCCACTGTCCCTGCCCTCAAAGGGTTTGGTTTTCGTCATCATTATGCTGTTACTCTGCATCTTTAGTAGAAAGGAAATACAACAGATTTAATAGAACAAGACATAAATTTATCCTCAATAGTCTCTGCATCATCCATTGGTTGAGAATAAATTATGAATCAGGCATTCTACTGACCACTTTACAGACAGTGTTTTACAAAATCCCTGGACTTACCCTCTGATAAGAGAACTGAGGTTCAGAGAGGTTAAATAACTTGCCTGAGGTCACACAGCTAGAGAGTGATAAAAAAGAGTTTAAACTCAGTTCTGCTCTTGTAATAATAAATTATCCTCCTTAGCAACTTGAATAGCCAAAGGGAAACTCAAAGCAGATGAATTGAACCGGACTCAGCACCAACGCATTTAATCTATTTTTTTTCTCCAGTCGCTAAAAGAGTACCCCGAGGGCCTACGAGTCCACATGTGTCTCTGTAAATGACTCATTTATTTCCAGGGAGTGACTTAGTCATTAAGGAAGAAAACAAGTGGAATAGTTCTAGACACACAAATCATGTTCCAAAGTATCCTTGCCCACTGATCAGCACTCATACGGCTCGTATTTAAAGCCCCGTCATATTTAAAGTGTCGAAAGCATAAATTTGAGTTTTTACATAGCAAACAGAAAAGAATAAGGAGAGTTTCTGCAGTTACCAAAGTCTACAAAACATGTACACGAAATAAACTAATTTTTTTTTTGAGTTTTGCATGAACCTGCTTTTATAGTCTTTCAAATATTTACTGTTTTAGGGGCCTGAGGCACAGTTCCCCTGGCTGTGAAAAAAAAGAAAGAAATAAAAAATGAGCAAGTAAGTGCTACAAATCACTTGAACGTGTGTTATAAATTCCATTAATACTACCATCAACAGTGAAGATATTGACCCAAAAGAGGTAAAAGTGGAATTCACATTCGTTCACAGCCAACAGTTGGCTGGGTACTGTTTGGCAATATAATCCCATTGAGTCTTCAGAGAGTGAACATTTGTATTTATTGCTGCCTTTCCGTCATTTGATTCCCAGTCCCATGTTTAAGTAATTCTCTCCCTAATGAGTCTTGCTACGAGGCTGAGCCCGCCTCTTATTTTGGTAGCTGCATCCCTTACAAAGTCAAGAACAAGCTCCAGGTACAGGCATCTAGCTGTGCCTGGCCCGAGAGTTGGAACAAGGAACCAATGAGAGAAAGAAGCGGCAATACCACCACTCTCTGGGCTGATGTCCCTTCCACACCAGCCGGCGTCTTGACTTTGGCGGTGGTTCTTTCAGGATCCACATCTGGCTCTCCATCATGTCCAGTGATTCTTTGTATCAGTCCTGTCCTGCATAACTCAGCCAGAATTGGTTTCTGTTGCTTGCAACTCTAAATCCTGACTGATACACCTCACAGCCATCTTTCCTGTGGCATATTAGGAATATTAGGAATATTAGGAATAATAGGAATATTATTATTCCTACTGTACAGCCAAGGAAATTGAGGCTCCAAGGTATCCAGTCACCTTCCCAAGGTCCTGTAGCTTTAGGAGACAGTACACAGGTGACCGCATTGTAGATGATGGAGTCGCTCTTTGCTTTGATAAGAGCTACAGAGTGGTACCCAAGCATGTGTAAGCATCACCATCAGCTGGTAGAAACTACCCAAGGAGAGACAGTTACCTTAAGGCTTCTTCTCTGGAGTTGCTGTTAGCAAGGTTGAATTGTTAAGTAAATTCACTTAATTTAGGAGACCACTTTCTTATGCTGTCTCTTCAGAAAAAGTATTCTGGTTCTCCCAAGTGAACCCTTTCTCAGATATTTCTGTCTTGATAGTAATGTTGCCATAATGGTGTATTTATTCAACACTACCAACCCGGGGCCCTTCACAGAATTCAACCACAAGAGATTCGGGAAACTTGGTCTGAACTCCATCTCAGAACACCCACAACAAGTGAGAGGTGATGTGGGGTGAGAGAAGTTTCTTCTCTTATGCCCCAGCACACCAAGACTTGAGAAATCTGCAACTTTTCTGAACTGGAGGCTGGACATCACAGGGCTGGGATCTGTTACAGTCCTAAACATTGAAGGAACGATAACCAAAGGTCATTGCAGAATGTGAGATGGTCACTTCTGCATTCACAAAATGCCCCCTATTTGTACAAGAGGCCCGGTGGGTCACACTCCAAGGAGGTTGGAGGAGCCCAATGTCTTAAAAACTCAAGTCCTCTCCTCTGTTGTTCCCCTATCTCAATAAATAGCCATGATGGGTAGAGAATGGCTTCAGTGACATTCCAAGTAGGGACGACTGGGACTTCCCTACCAGCTGGCGGAAGAGCCTTCTTCACAGGGAAAATAGACATCGATCCTTGGGCTTGAATACAAAATGCACTGCATCCTGGAGACTGTGACAGATCCCAGCCAGAATGAAACGAGACCACTGGTGGCACCCGTGAAGTCTGTGACTTCCCGGTGAGGAGAGGCCACAACATGCCATCCCGCCCGTAAGTACCATGAACACAGAGCCTGGAGATCCTGATCATCTGCAGCATGTGGGCCTAGGACTGCCTGGGGTCCCAACTCCACCTCTGCTATTTGCTAGTCATAACTTTCACCCAAGAACTTAGCTTTTTTGTGTGCCTCAGTGTCCTCCTCTATAAAATGAGAATCAGAATAATACTTCCCACATAGGGATGAGATGAATAAATGAAATCCTTCCTTTAAAATCTTGACTATAAGTCAAACTGCTGCCTGCCTCCCAATCCTCATAGACTCTTTGGTTTCTCCGTAAAGAGGAGTTAAGAAACTCTCCAGCAAATTCTATAGTTAGCCCTGCTGCTTCCACACTCTCCAGCACTATGGCACGGCCAAGTTATTTCACTTCCCCAAGCCTCATTTCCATGTGTGCAAAAATAGCTAATGACAGATTAGAATCAGCCTCACAGGCTTCAGGTGAGGACCAAATGCAAAATATATATACATACACACACACATATATATATTGAAATTGCTAAAACCGGTGAAAAATTGGCAGAGGTGGTTAAAAATTTTTCAAAGATAAAAATTAGGCTTCTCGCTGTTTCTTGAGCATGGTAGTCATGTTCGCACAGCAGACTTTGATCCAACTGTGCCCTGTGTCTGGAATTCTTTTCCACCAGCACCTCACCTGGTTTGTTTCCACTCAAAGAACACTTCCTTAGAAGGATCTCTTCTGATCACTATTTTAGTTAACTGTACACACACACACACACACACACACATCTTTACCCTGCAATATTTTATGAAATCCATTCATTATATATTTTACTTATTTGTGGGTTACTTGTTACCCACCCTCATCCCCATGGAATATAAACTCCTTGAAAACAGGGATGAATAAATCCCTGTCTTCCCAGGAGCAAGAGGAGTGCCTGGCACATAGTAGGTGCTCCGTGAATATTTACTTAATGCATTTAAGAATGAATTCAATCCCACTGACTCTTACAGGTTAACACTGTGGTTGAAATCCCTCTATTCCTTCGGTCTCAAGGCTTTAGAGTGGCCAGGCTTTGTCAAGGTCACCCGAAGGCAGTGATTTTCATGCTGTGTTCCCTGGCGCGGCTTCCCATGCCAGTTGGTGCACAACTACTGATCTGCTCAGGCTCTAAGGAGGCTGGGCCTTCACCTCCCGTCTAGGGCAGGATTCCCTGGGTCCTCTGATTCCAAATAAACAGTGTCCCTTTCTATGTGGGCCATGATGAAGAAAAGCTTGAGGAGCACCACTCCACAGAGCCCGAGTGATTCCAGAGAGGTGCCTCAGGAGCCAGTGGTAGGAGGTGAGGGGGAAACCCAGGGGCCTGGCTCCCAGATGCCCCCCCCCACCTGACTTCCAACATAGCATCCCCACATCTTCACTGCTCTACGTGACGAGCTTCCAGAAATTGTGGTGTTCAAGAAATGACTCCATAGCAGATTCTGTCTCTGGGTACATCCCTAACGACACTCCAGAAAAACAAAGATCCATACCCCAGCACCTCATTGATTGCATTCCTTTCAATCAAATTATCCCGAAGAAGGTAACGCCTGAGTCCTTGACACCTTAGACAGAAGGAGGTTATTAGCCCACCATCCTGAGGGTGATGGGTTGGCTACGGACCTAAGGAAGTGAGAAGAGCCAGAGCCAGAGTACTATGACATGAGCAGAAGCCTCCAAAATGGGAGGAGGGATGCGCCAGAGAGCCCTGGCCTGTCTCAGTGTCACCCCAGGCTCCTGCTGGTCACTAGATAACACTGCCCTACTTGCCCTACTCTGTCCCTACCCAGATCAGTCAGCCCAAGGCCACTCATGAGCTGGCAACCAATGCTGCCTCCCACATAATCCTTCTCCGTGCGTCCTGCCAGGGAAACAGATTTTCAATGGCCTCTGTCTGTGGGATATTGCTACCCATTCAGGGGTAAATTTCCAGTGCAGGGCAGCATAATGATTCCCATTAATGGTGATATTATTCATGCAGCTAAAATCCACATGCCCCCAGCTAAGACATTCCCCTGTAGAGGCTACAGCCCGTATCTGCTTAGAAATCCTTCATTACAGGTAGGTAATGTGTTTGCTCTGCATAGGAGTCTGATGCACAGTAATGGCCTCCCTCATTGTGCCTTTGAATCCTGCGAAACACCAGGGGATTTTTATGTGTATATTTAATCACTAAGCCCAAACTTCCACTTGCCAGCATCCTGCTTCCAGAGCAGATGACAGGAAACGATGCTCTCTCAAACTCAGTGTTAGGAGAGTCTCATCCCTTGCAAATGTATTTTCCACAGAGAACAGTGCTTTTGATCCCCGCTATTGACATTTCGAGTTGTGGGGGAGGGAGGTGGGGACTCTCCTGTGCATTCTAGAATATTTAGAGGCATCTCTGTCCTCTACCCATTCAACGTCAGTAGCACCCCATCCCCAGGTGTGACAACGAAAACTGTCTCCAGACATTGTCAAATGTTTCCTGAGCAGCCCCAGTTGCGAACCAGCACCATAAAACAAAGTGAAAGGAGGCATATCCCCTCCTGTCCTAAATACCCCAATGTGCAACTCAGTCTACACACAAGAAGCCCACACAGATAGCAAGAAAGCAGGGTCAAACAGAGCATCAGATAGGGTCTCTAAGGAGTGACAACAGTTAGGGAATAAACTCAGGTTTTATTTGTTCCCAATTAAATAATTTAAGAATCAATCCCTAGTCAGAAAGGGTGGTAGAGACCATTTGAGACCACTCCCCCATGAGACAAGGTTGGAAACTTTGGGTCCAGAAATGGTTAAGTGACTTCTGAGCAGTCTCTCAGTCATGACAGCAGAGCAGAGCAGAGTTGGACAACAACTCAGGTCCCCAAACTCCAAGAAGTTAACTTATGGTGGCTTTCCTTCCTTCACTTATTTATTCAAGAAGCATAATTTTGCATTGGATGCAGCGTATACTGCTGAGCTCTGGCCTGAAGACAATAGAAAAAAAGCCGTATTTCCCAATAATGACAATGGAGAGCACTTATCGGTTACCTTCTTACCTGATATCCACGGACGAGGTATTTTAAAGCTATCGTGTCAATCTTCACACACACAAAAAATCTATGATGTTGGTACTATTTCCTCACTGGTGATATTGATGGGTACAATTAGACACGGCAGTCCCATAACTCATGTGACAGTTACAAAGTCCAGCATTAGAATTGGAAATATGTCAAGAGTCCTCTAGGAATGATGTATTGACTAGGGCAGAGAGGAGTCCACAGTCTTCCCTGTTGGTAAAAGAACATCACCCATCTGCTAGCTACACGCGATGTGTGGGGACAGAAGGGACACGTGTAGCAGCACAATGCCGCGGTTAAACCTGAGCTCTGGCCTCTTCTTTGCTTCCTTTGAGCTAATCATAGAATGTCACTAAGCCTCCGTTTCCCTATTGGCAAAGAGACTTTAGGACGTCCAGGAGGCAGCTGATGTGATTATGAAACAAGAGTATGCCTTCGAGTCACCAAATACTTCATTAACTGTCGGGTCCCTTTCTGTTTCTTAATCTCTCTGGGCCTCGGTTTCCTTATCTATACAACGGAGAAACTAAATGTAGCTACTCTGTAAAGTTGTGAGAGTTAAGAGGCCACATAAAATGTAGATGGTCTAGAGGTTCCTGAATGTCAGCTTTGGTTATTTCTACAAATTGCAATAGCTATGAGATATCTTTAATGGGTAAATCGAAGGGGAGAACCAACAGATATATCACAGAGATGAAGTAGCAGGTTTTCCTTCCAGTGCCCACACCCCTCCCAGCCCACCCTACCCGCTAACACGTGTGAGAACTGGGACCCTTCAAAGCGAAATAATGCACCCAAGATTCCTCAGTGAGTTGGTTTTGCCTTTTTCCAGTTTCCAAACCCAGCTCTTTCGACCTCCTTCTGTTTACCTCCTATGGGCTCTACTGAACCTAGCCATGGGTAAACCTCTCGTGGATGGAAAAAGTGACCCCCATATGGCACACTGCCCATGCAGTGGTGGTGATTGAATTTGAAGAGCCATGGTCTGACTAATACTAATACTAATAGCACCTGCGGGGCCTGCCCTACTTGGAGGTGCGTGTTAGTCACTCAGTTTTCAGCTCTTAGCACCTCCTCTGAAAGCCCTGCCTGACCGCCCTCTCAGAAGCAGCAGGTGCCCACACCAATCTGGTCTTGGCACATCCCCTGTTTGCCTCCACAACAGCACTTAACGATATCTGAAAACTTCATGCTTATTTGTTTAGTTGTTTATGACCCATCTCCCACACCAGAATGTAAAATCCATGGGGGGCAGTGGCCTTACCTGTTTGAATTGCTGCTTTAATTCCAATGGCCAGAACAGTATCTAATCATTATTAGGCTCTTAATAAATATTTGTAGAATCGACACTTGAATGTGTAAATTTGAACCCAGATTCTTACGTCCTTCTTGCCAACTTTTATTTTGCCCTTCTCCTATCACCCTAAGCCCTGACTGGTGCTTACATACACCCAACAGAACCCCTGGGTCATTAAAGCTGATTGGATCTTTTGAAGAATGTCCTGAGCCTGGTCTGACTGGGTCCCAAGCCAAAATCTTAGGAGCTCTGGAACTTGCCATTACTCTGGTGATCTGAAACCCAGGTGTCCAAAACTCTACCACGATGCACTTGATTTCATGCATACCAAATGGTGAAGTGTTTCCAAGACTTGAGATTTCACCAAAAGTCAAGTCAATAAACATTTACCAAGCATCTTCAATGTGTTTGTCATTATATAAGCAAAACAGACACTAACAATCGATATGATACAGAATGACTGGCCAAGCTTCCTGCCCCAAACTATTTCCTCTGCTTCCAGAAGTGGTGATGGAAAATTGTGTCATTGGCTTTTGGTTCTCAAAAGTGAATGCTGGTTGAATATACACATTAGGGGTACCATCTTACCATTCTAATAAGGATCGGTTCACCAGATTCTTTTCAAGACAACCATTTACCAGGAATTATGTGATACAGCACAAGTCCTTGGAAAGTCGATGGAGACAGGGGGTACCAGAAATGAGAAAAGGGGGCACAGAAAGGGATGGAAGAAAGCTCTAAAGAGAAACCCCACCTACTCGGGGCAGTGGTGTGAACATCTAGGATCCCTTTCCTTGAAGCCAGATAGACTTGGGTCTCATCTTGATTCAGGCCACTTCCTAGGTTGGTGCTATAAACCGAAGGTTTGTGTCCTCCCCAAAACTCTGGAGGTAGGGCCTTTGGCAGATGATTAGGTCATGATGATAGAGCTTTGGTAAATGGGATTAGTACCTTAAAAAAGAGACCGCAGGGCTCCACACTCAGAGCATGGAGCCTGGTTGGGATTCTCTCTGCCCCTCCCCAACTCGTTCTCTCTCTCTCTCAATCCTCTCCTCTCTCTCCCTCTCTCCCTCTCTCTCTTAAAAGAAATACATAAACATTTAAAAAGAGAGAGAGAGAGAGACCCTAGGAAACTCCCTTGCCCCTCCCACCATGAGAGGACAAAGCAAGAATACAGCCACCTGTCAACCCGAAAGTGGGCCTTCACCAGAGAGTGAAACTGCCAGCTCACTGATCTTAAAGTTTTCAGCCTCCAGAACTGTGAGAAATAACTTCCTGTTGTTCATGAGCCACCCAGCCCATGGCATGCTAACAGCCCAAGTAGACTAAGACCCATGGCTAATTCTTTACTGTGTCTGAGGCTCAGTTTCTTCATCTGTGAAGCAGGAATAATAACACGCAGCTCGTGATGAGTGAAGAATTACTATGTACAAAGCACTTAGCATTATGTAAGGGTCAATAAGGGATATTTACTATTATTACACTCGCTTACTTAGGGGTAGGCCTCAAGAGGGTGAGCAAACACCAGGAGAGCCTTTGGATATACCCCTTTGAAGGATAAGAAAAACGTCATGGAACAGAACTCCGTAAATCGCTTTTTCACTCTACCTGACGGTGTTAAAGCAGCTTCCCCAAAGTGCTCGGTCCCCGGGGACCCCTTACCTTCCAGGAGTATCTGCTTCCTCCCTCGCTTGCTCTGTTCACCTTCCTTACTCCCATCTGCACCAATTAGCAGGGAGCAGATTGCCAGAGACCCAGGAGAGGGCCTGGAGAACAGAAACGTCACATGCCGGGCCAAGAACGGGGGAGCCTTCGGAGCCCATAAAAGGAACGGCTCGAAAGTGAAGATGTATTGGGGGAGCAGGAATTACAAATCTGCTGATTAAGTGATGAAGTGAATGGAAATGAAAAAGGTGGCGTAAATTATTAAGGAAATGCTAGCTGCTCCAGGCAAAGGCAACCGATGAAGGAGGCTGGATATTGTTAAAAGGCTAAGGAGAGAACCGGCAGCTGTAACCCGAGGCCTCATGGTGACCCAAAGGAGAGGAATTTTACTCCCAGCATTTTCTGTATTTGTTACTGGTTTCTCTGTTTTCAAAGATGCTTTTGATTCCCTTGTTCGCTGGCTCTGTCCACTGCATGAAGATAGGAAATGGCTTCCGATGGACATAAAAACACAACTTTACGCCTAGCATCCAAATAGTTGAGCTGAAATATTCAGATAGGTCCTCTGGACTCCAGATAGCCTATTTGGAATAACAATCCCGAGTGACAACTTCAGGACTTTCAGAACTTTCCAGATCAGCTAGGCGGGGGGAGCCTGGATAGAATTCTCAAGTTATCACCGCAATGTAAAACAATCCAATCAAGAAGAGGACAGGGGGTGAAGTAGAGTTTGGTAAATGGTAACTAGCGTGAAAATGTGCCCCGTACAGAAGTGGATCCTTTTGGAAGAGTTGAGCGTATTTATCAGTCAATATGTTTCTCATTAAATTGTTATGATAATGCGCACGTCCATCCGTCCCCCCTACCCCCCACCACAGGTGCATGACCCACCGGGAATCAATCTCTGTCTCTCTCTCTCTCTCCTTCTCTTTTTACCTAGGTGCACTCTCCCTGGTAGTTTCCTGGAGGACAGATTTGTGCCTTAAAGAGGGGACGAGCAAAAAGATCAGATGGGATGCAAGTGCGGAAGAAAGGGGAGAGAACAGAGAGAAACTTCGCAATCCCTGAGAGATAGAGTGACCGCCTGACTGATGACTGGGCCAGCACTGCCAACCCAGTTCCTAGAAGCTTAGCCCTGGTTCCTATTCTGTTCAGGGACCAGTATCCTGTGGATAAAGCCCCCTCTCCTTGAGAGGGTTCGTGGGGAAGTCTAAGAACTAACAAAGGTAACCTGCCAGTTTCTATGAGGCTGAAAGTCTCTCCATCACATTAAGACTTTGCTTGAAAACCTCTTATGACAGTAAACTCATTATCTCACAGTGTAGCTCAGGCCATTTCTAAATTGCTCTCCCCTCCAAGTACAGAGATGGAAATGAGTGTTTCTATCAATTAATCAATCAATTAATGACATTAAGTCAAGGCTGAGGATGTAGATTTGTCCAAAGCAAGAAAGGCTAAACACAATCCTTCCCCAAAACCTTCTTCCCTACAGGTTGGCAACCCACGCACACATCTCTGGATCAAGAGAAGTAGAATCTTTTTTTGTCACTTTGATCTCTGTTTAGATTTGGATCACCGTTGGGGCACCTGGGTGGCTCAGTCAGTTGAGCGTCCAACTTCGGGTCAGGTCATGATCTTGCAGTTCGTGGGTTCAAGCCCCACATTGGACTCTGTGCTGACAGCTCAGAGCCTGGAGCCTGCTTCCGATTCTGTGTCTCCCTCTCTTTCTGCCTCTCCCTCACTCATACTCTGTCTCTCTCAAAAATAAATAAAACGTTAAAAAAAAAAATATTTGGACTACCAAAAGGACAGCATCAAAAGAAAGACAAGAAATTACTCAGGAAATATTACAAAGCTCTATGTCTGCCTCCATTGGATTATAGCTGGGGAATCATAAAAAAAATGCCTTTGTAGGTTTTTTTTGTCCATAGTTCCTTATATAAAATTGTGGTTTTAATCCTGGTGACAGAAGTAATATATTTTCATTGTGGAAAATCCAAAAGTCATTTATAACCCCACCATTCACAGATAAATACTATCAATCTGGGGGTGCCTTGGTGGCTCAGTCGGTTAAGCATCCAACTCTGGACATTGGCTCAGGTCGTGATCTCACAGTCATGAGATCGAGCACCATGTCAGACTCTGCACTGAGCATGGAGCCTGCTTAGGATTATCTCTCCCTCTCTCTCTCTCTCTCTCAAAATAAATAAATAAATTTCAAAAACAAAATCCTATCAATATGGTATATATCTTTCCAGCGGGGCTCGTATGTTTGTTGTATTACTTAATTGGGATCATGCTTTTTATAGCGGTTTATGATTTTTTTAATTTAACATAACAATGGACTATAAACATTTTTCCAAGTTATTAAATTTCTTCTTCAGCATAATCTGTAATATTTGCGCAAATAAAGTACCACCTGCTTACGCTGCTATTTAGAGTATACACATAGGCTATTTATGTTTTTTTTTTTTTTTTTTTTAATTTTTTTCAACGTTTTTTTTTTTATTTATTTTTGGGACAGAGAGCGACAGAGCATGAACGGGGGAGGAGCAGAGAGAGAGGGAGACACAGAATCGGAAACAGGCTCCAGGCTCTGAGCCATCAGCCCAGAGCCCGACACGGGGCTCGAACTCACGGACCGCGAGATCGTGACCTGGCTGAAGTCGGACGCTTAACCGACTGCGCCACCCAGGCGCCCCTATTTATGTTTTTATATATCTGTTTATAGTGCTGTTGATGGGCACTTAGGCCATTGGCAGCTTTAAAGAATATTACATATGATGGAGGAAGAATCGAGGGCTCTGGAATCAGAGAGGAAGAGCTGAGAATCTAGACTTACAGGGTCAAGAAGAGCTTCCTGGAGGAAGCAACACCGGAATCTTACTTTTCAGATTATGAGGTGTGATGGCTTATATTTACACTATTTAGTCTTCAGAGTTGACTGAGATGGTCTTACCGTTCCCTTCCATTGCCTAAACTTGAGACAGATATCTTCCTGACTCTAGGTTCCGACCACCTTTTCCTAAAGGCATTTGCTTCAGTGAACTTTTAATTGTAAATTCTCTCCCTTCCCCCTTTGAAATATAAATCTTTTAAAAAGCTTCTTACCAGTTTTACAGCCCAAGAATTCCTCAAGAACCTGGAAGCCATCCGTTGGAAATGTAATCATGGAGGAAGGGAATTTCTCAGTTTCCGTGGAAGGGAGGGAGCTTAACTTTACAGTCTAAGGTCCCGTCAGGAAGATATAAGAAAGTTTATTTTTCCTTTAGGTGAACCCAGTTAGCAAATAGATGATCTGTCATCCCCCACCCCCACCCCCACCCCATCCCAACTCGTAAAAACTCTCCAGGTCTTTGTTTCAGCAGGAATGAGTTCACACTGAGTTCTGACCTCTCTTTCCTTTTGCAATAGTCGGGAATAAAGCCTTCCTTACCTGATAAAACTTGGACCAGTGTAAGTTTTACTTAACACCATAAAAGTCTTAAAATTCTATTGGATGGGAAAACATAACTTAAAGAGAAGTAACCAAACTGGGAACTCCATGTGCCCCTACCGTAGGTGTTGGTAGAGTATTTGAATCCTCTGAATTACTACAGAAAAAGACAGGTTGAGATTAACTAGAGGGGTTAATTGATACTAATGAGAGCCTCGTTGATAACCAGCTGACTCTTCTATGAGTTCTTTACCTACAAAATGAGACCAATAATAGTACCTACCTACAGGGTTCTTGTGAGGATTAAATGAGTTAGTACAAGAAAAGCAGTAGTTCCTGGCACATCGAGAGTGTTCGGCTCACTAATATTATTATTATTACTATGGAAAAGCACCAAGTTTAGAGTCAGAATAGGCTGAGATCAAAAGCCAGCTTCATCACTTCCTGGGAGAGTGAATCAGGCAACTAAGTTATGTCATAGATTGTTGAAAGGTTTCCATTGAATAGTGTAGTTGGAGCAAATGATTCACCTTGGTCCTATGGTAGACAGAATTCTAAAATGGCCTTTGAAGGTTTCTAAACCCGGTTATTCAATCAAACGCAAATCCAAGTACTGCTGTAAAGGGATTTTGCAGATGTAATTAAAGTCCCAAATCAGTTGACCTTAAAACAGAGATATCTGAAGGGGCCTAATCTAATCACACAGGCCCTTTACAAAGTGGAAAATGTTCTCTGCTGGTCAAAGAAAAGAAAGAGAGAATCCAAATGTGAGAAGGTTTCAGCACGCAGGTGATAGCCTTCAAGAAGGAGGAGGCCACATGGGAAGACCCGAGAACAGCCACCAGGTGCCAAAGTGGACTCCCACCTGACAACTAGCAAGAAATGATTTCCATTTCCCCAGGAACCTACACTCCATGGAAGCAGAAACTTCCAGTAACCAAAAGGAGCTTCGAAGTGGCTTCGTCTCCGCATCCTACAGATGAGAGCACAGCTTGGCCAGCATCTTGATTTCAGCCTTATAAGACTCTCAGCAAAGAAGTTGGCCAAGCCGGCCCCAACTTCTGACCTACAGAACTGTGAGATGATAAATGAGTGTTGTTTTAAGCCACTCCGTGCGTGGTAATTTGTTGTGTATGTATCAGGAGAAAACGAACTCAGGCCTTTGGTAAGGGGGGCGTTTCTTTTTTTACCCCAAACCTCTTTTTACCACTGTCAAACCCACAACAAAAGTGAAACCAGAGGCAGCCATGCAACCCGCTCTTTCCTATGTGCCCACATACCCCAACCCAAGGTCAAAATACTACTCACCCCCTAAAGGACAGCCTGCCCACACAGACAGGCTCCCTGGTTAAAAGACTAGGGCAGCCTTAAGAGTCACTTTGAAAATATTCTTGCTTTTCAAGCCTCGGCACCAATGCACTAAAGAGGTCAGACTGTTTTCCGAATTGAGAAGCACAGGCAAGTCCATTTGTACCTTTTTATTGACATTTCTGACCTTGCTGGAAAAGCATGTTACGTTTTGCTATAAAAATTATCAGAGAGGGCAGCTTGCCGAGTGATATTTTATATTACAGGACAGAGCACTCAAAGCCAGTCTCCTCAAAGAAGTGCTCCTGCCACTGAAGAGCTTTCGGATCTTGGTGAAGCTTTTTCTCCCCGCCATGTCCACAGCGTTAACTGAGCTGCGATGTTCACAAGCCATTCAGTAGATGGAACCACAGCGTGACATTTCCTTGATGGAATCACTCCAGTAAGTTTAGACACAATCTTAAGTGAAATACTAAAAGTAAAGTAAAAATCTTAGGCCTTTCAAGAAAAGAGAAAAAAAAAAATTATCATTCCTAAAAGTTCTTGGTATATATGGAGGACACCTGTGAACGTTGAGTTTGTTTGGACGTTGATTCTTTGGATAAGTCTCGAGACAAAAATGAAACCCAAAACCAAAATAGGATCAAAAAAATAAATAAACAGGCCCGCCCTCTGGGCTCTACATCATTTTGTCCAGGTTTCTTGTCTTCAGATAGAAAACCTCTTTTATGTTTAAGAGACCTGAGCTACATATCCGTAATCCCCACCCACTCTGAAAGAGCAGAACGGCCGGGTTAGCCAATCTTCATTCATAATGTTTATTCATATATGCTAGGGACAGTGATAGGTGCTGGGGACCCAAGTATGAGAGAGATATAATCTCTCAATGTAAGTAGGAAAGATAGTTATCAACCTTTATAACCTTCAGAACCTTTATAAGATATTATCTTTATAAGATCTTATAAATCTTTATAAGATATTAACCTGTTCTTCCCTTCCCATAGATAGACCCAAGTAAAAAGCTATATTACATGATATTAATAGGATAGTTGGAAAGCGAGAGGTCAACTCCTGCTTCCCTACTTACCATGTAACCTTGGACAAGTCATGTAAGTTCTCCAAACCCCACTTCCATCATGTATAAAATAGAGGTAATACTAATGAGATAATTCCGGTATTGCGAAAATTAATGGAGATGGTCCACGTAAAAACGTTCAGCTCGGTGCCTAATCATGAGCAAGCAAGTGGTGGAATGATCATCCTCACGATGATGATGGCGGTGATGATGACGATAGAGGGCCTTACTTAGCACTTACTGGTCATATGGGTAGATTTTTTTTCCATGCGAAACAATGAAAGCTCTGGTTCCCCTGAGGGGTAACTTTTGTAATTTGTCCCTTCGTGGTGTTGTGGTTTTCAATTTTTGCCTTAATTTTTTTTTCATTCAAATATAGTTGACACACAATATTCCCCTTGTTTCAGGCATACAACACAGTGGTTCAATTTCTCTATACGTTATGCGGGGCTCGTCACAATTGTAGATACCACCTGTCACCATACAACACCATGGAAAGGTCTCATTTGTCCCTTGGGATGGCTTGGACCTCAGCACAGGGCGGGAGGCCTGGGGCCACTCCCAACCCAGAGAGGTGTGGTATGGTAAGACCTGTGAGAAGTGTTCACCTCTGCTTGGAAAGCTTCCCGGGAAAGGGCAAAGTTCTGAGTGCACGGGAGGACAATGACGACTGTCAGGACCAGCACTGACACAATGACAAACGTAGAGGTAGTTGCAACAGCGGGATCCTGTGTGAGAGGAAGAAAATGGTGAACGATGAGACCAGGAAAGTAAGCAGGGATCGTTTTGTGAAGAACTTCCTTTACCACACCAGGGAATTTGATGCTGAAGTATATTGTGTGGGGATGCAGTGTGCTCAAATGTACATTTTTTGTTTATTTGAGAGAGAGAGAGCATGCAAGAGTGGGGGAGAGGGGAAGAGAGAGAGAAAGAGATGGAGAGAGAATCCTAAGCAAGCTCCACAGTCAGTGTGGAGCCCGACATGGGGCTTGATCCCACAACCCTGGGATCATGACCTAAGCCAGAATCAAGAGTCAGATGCTCAACTGACTGGGCCACCCAGGTGCCCCTCAAATGTACGTTTTTAGAAAGATCACCCATGATAGCTGTGAGGATGGATTTATAGAAAGGTAAGATGAGAAGTTGACAGGGGAAGAGAATGATTAAGAAAATATAGTCCTAATGATGTGGACTGGGGTCCATACTAAGCACAGAACCACACAAGAATATGACATGGTATCATAACCACATAGTCTGAAGGGCACGGTCACCTCGGACAGCTTGCTGTTTACGGTAGCCATAGTAGACCATGACCCCTGTAAACCTAAAAGCCCCACAGTGTCTTGCTGATGTTCTAGTAGGAGTTAATTGCCCCCCTACCATTCGAGCCACCTTCTCCTTTTTACTATAAAAGTATGAGGTTTCCAGCTCCCCCACAACTTCTCCTCCTTCTTACCTTCTCTTGGCCCCTTTAAGCCTTCCTCTAACTGCAGGCTTTATGCAAGTCACTGAGACCCAAAGAATGTTTCTTCAAAGGCACAAACAGCAACTGATTTTACACTAATCACACTTAAATTCTTCACGGGCTGCTGCTCCTTTGGAAAGAGAAAAATTAAGTTTGAGATCATTAGAAAGTGGGGAGTGGTGCTGTCCCTGTGACGGGTTGCACCTGGGGTATAACTCTGTTACCATTTTCCCGGGCAAGGAGGGAATTTTCATTTCCAGGGCCTGGAGGTTCCCTGTTAGACCAGCAAATGTATCAACTAATTCACCTGCAACATTTTCTTTTGGTCGATTTTCTCCCTGGTCTTATTATCATTCCAGTCAATCGAAACTGACCTCAAATTAGTAATTTACACCTTTGCAACCAAGTGCATTTACAGAAAGTTCTCATTTGAAACTTGTCCTGCTGATTAATTTGCATCTTTCAAAGATATAACCAGAGCTATATTTGCATTTAGGTACAAGTCGATGCGATTACTCCCACTGAAATTACATGTATCTAGAGGAAGAATCTACAATTGGCAAAAGTCATAGTGATTTACTCTCACATTGGTTTTTGTTCTGTTTTGTTTTGTTTCAGCTCCAATAGTGTAGGGTTTCTATGATCGTTGTTGTTGTTGTTGTTGTTGTTATGTTTTCGTACTTCAGAGTAGGGTATAGCCTCATGATGGCTGTGAACACTAAAACATGTGCTTCTGTTAAGTCAGAAATAAGCTGAATTTAGTAAAAATACATTTTTTTTTGTTTTCGCTTCTAAGACTGGGCAAAGACTAACAATAATACAAGAAGCATGATGGTATATGCACTTCTGGATTACAAACATTTCATCAGGCTCCAGCGGATGGCCCATCGCTTTCAACACTAGTCAGGGTCTACCTGCGAGGACGTTGAGGAAAATCTAGATTTGAACAAAAGAAGTCCTGGCCTCTGCTCTAACACATAGTTTGGATCAATCACCAATTTTCTCCATGTCTCCATCTCCCCACCGGTATGTTTTAAAGTATCTTGATCGCAGTGTCTATATGATTTTGTGATGTAGCAAAATAAGCACCCATAAAATATGTGAATTGCCCCTTAAAGTTATTGCAAAATAAAAGACAAATTAAGAGACATCATTATTTAAGTAAATGCTTCGAATCCTTTAAAATCCCAACCCAAATGTGTATTTCTCAAGGCCAGTATCCACACGGGGTTTGACTTGCTTCTCTAATTCCCTTTTAACATATTTCTATAAATACAATAGGCACTCAATATATTTTTTTTTATTAAACAACTGATTGAACTCATACAGAAGGTCTGCCATACAGACTCAGATCCATAAAACATATGAGAGCCTCATATGTGACTGAGGCTCCAGTCACAGCCCATAGCAAATAAATAATGCCCCAATAACACAAGCTTCTGATCTAATTTGGTCATGTAACAAGATACATAACTTTTAGCCATTCCTATTCAGTTTTCGTTGCACTTGAGTACATATATATATATTTTTTTTTTCCCGCACTGAACTAGATCTTTCAACAGTACTTTCCTGTGCAAATATGCTACTTTATCTAAAACAGAGAATGTGATGGATTACAGTAGTTCCTCGGTCAAATATTGGAAAATACAGAAATTTAGGAAGAGAGCTTTTTGGTTTCTCCACCCTTGAATGCTTAAGATGATTTTAGGCAACTGGCTACCGACTCTGAATTCTCTTCCTACCCTTAGCCTTCTTTTCCCTCAAGGAACCGATCCCCTCACTGATCGTACAAACATTCCTGAGGCATCGAATATTGGCCAGAAACTATGTTGGATGTGAAAGTGAATAATAAATACAGTCCCTGACCTCAAGGAGCTCATAGTCAGGTAAAGAAAATCTTTAACTGCTTTAAGCATTACGCTGTTCGTGATTCCAATTGCCTGTGGTCTTACTGGCCTCAAACGAAGAGTGTGAGATGAAGTTCAGATGTGCCCACGCATGAAAAATGGTAAGTCCAAAGGCCAGCATGAAGTAAGTGCTCCTTAGTCCCAGCAGACGATGGTGGGAATCGATCCTCGTGCAGACACTCAGAAGTCTGAGAAGAAACAACTTTTCCCAACTCATGGAAGGAAATGTTACTGTGGCAGGCGCCTGGGGATGTGACAGAGTCTGGAGAGAGGAGATCCTCGGGGTTTTCTTTTCCATGTGGAGGCTCTGGGAAGATAAAGCAAGGGCCAAAGTAGTTTCCTTGTCCCGAAGCCAAGCTCTTGCTAACTTTCTACTCTAAACGTCAATTTACTGTGCTCTTTGTTATTTTCTTAGCACTAGTCTGCATTTCTAAGGTAGCTGTGCGGCCCCTTGACTGAGTGAGCCCAGTGGTCGCTGAGCATAGCAGCGAGGTGCCAGGGGGCTGCAGAAAGGCCCCCTGCCGAGACTGCAGAGGGTGAGTTGCTCCCCCAGGGTGGCCATGGGGCCATCGGCTGGCAGACAACTCAACACACAGGCTTGGAGAAAAAGGAGCTTCTCTGCTGAACGTCTAGTGACTGGGAAATGCTAAAAGCCTGCAAATCAACCAGGAGCCGCTCTCTCTAGATCCTTCCACTTCATCACCACCCAGCACTAGAGATTTTGTCTTCTAAGTACTTCTCAACACTGCCTCTCTTCTCCACTCGGGCTCGGGAGGTTGTGAGGTGAGGCTCAGATAAGATAAAGCACATAAAATGATAAGCTCAAAGCTTGAGCTAGTCTAAGTGCCCCCATAAATATATATTAGTTATTATTATTATTACTATTACTGCTACCATTACTATGTATTGTACTCTTCATCTCTCTGTGAAGTGCATTCTAAGCAAGGGGTGGGGGGGATTATCATTCAAAACATTTTTTTTTCTTTTTTCTGGATTGCTTGGGTCTCTGAAAAGCCATAGCCACCTTCACATAGTCTCACCCCTTCATCAATCCTATCCCTCAGGTCCTCTAGCTGCCTTATAAATCCTAAGCTCCTCAGATGAGAGAAACAGAGTTCAGTTCTTGGACCACATATATACTAAATGTCAAGTGTTACAAAATGTGGTGTTACCTACCATCAGACAATGATAAACTATAATGAAATACAATTTCACTTGTACTCAACCAGGCATTTTATAAGGACACCATAAACTTTACCATCAACCTCAAAAAGCAACAGTAAAGCCCTACGATTCCTTGTGTTCTACTTTCCTGAGTGCCTTCAACAAACAAGACCGTTGATTTGGGGTTGTCGGAAGTACACTCTAGAAAAAAGTCCCCTCAGCCTATGACTTTCTTTGTACCAGGGTCAAATAATGGGAGAAAATGGGAGGATACCGCAGAAATACCCACCCAAGGGAGTTATCTGGAGCCCTGTGGTGAAGGGCAGCCTCCATTTTGACTGAGCTCAGACCTGAAGCTAGAGGCCAAAACCCTAGCAACGCAGATCTGTTTGTAAGAGAAATCCACCTTTTTTCTAATACCAAACTGAATCCAAACAGAGGCAATGGAGACATATTACTTCAATTACACAGATTTCTATATTCATGGGTTTTTTTTTCAAGTTTATTTATTTATTTAGAGAGTGTGTGCCTGCGTGCATGTGGAGGCAGGCAGAAAGAGGGAGAGAGAGAATCCCAAGCAGGCTCCGTGCTGTCAGCACAGAGCCTGACGCAGGGCTCCATCGGACAATTGAGGTCATGAGCTGAGTCAAAATCAAGTTAGATGCTCAGGGCGCCTGGGTGGCTCAGTCGGGTAAGCGTCCGACTTTGGCTCAGGTCATGATCTCACACTCCGTGAGTTCGAGCCCCGCGTCGGGCTCTGTGCTGACAGCTCGGAGCCTGGAGCCCACTTCGGATTCTGTGTCTCCCTCTCTCTCTGCCCCTCCACTGCTCATGCTCTGTCTCTCTCTGTCTCAAAGATAAATAAAAACATAAAAAAAAAAGAAGAAGAGTTAGATGCTCAACCGACTGAGCCACCCAGTCGCCCCTGTATCCACAGGTTTATTAAATAATTCATTGCTATTCTTGATCCTCACAACCCTATGATGGAGACAATTAGCCCCATGGTATGGATAAGTGTTTCTTTGTTTAAGGCTTTGAATTTAAAGAGCTTGTCCAAGGTGATAGGGTGCCATATACTAGTGATTAGAGCCCAATTCTGTTCTGACTCCTGGAGCACTGCTCCTTCCTACCTGCTGACTTCTGAAGGCTCACTATCAACAAACAAGACACTCTCAGTACAAGGGTATATTCTGAAGGAACCAAGACTGGGAAGCTGTGCGGTGGAGGGGAGAGACAAAGGACAAGGGCTGTGACAAAAACCGCTCTGTCACAACTTAGTCCAAAGCCAGTGACCCCAAAAGAAGCAGGGAAGGACAAACTCCTTAAAAAGCCAGGAGGACTTAGTTCTGGAATAGGTGCCCACATAAGATGTGAATTTCAGAGTGGCCTCATTAGAACCGAGGCCACAGAACATCACGACTGGATCAAACGTACCCCTGTGGCCAAAGGGAACGTGGGCACCTGTGGGCTCTTCTTACCCTGAATCTGTAACGGAGAAAGATGCTCTTAGTGTTCTGAAGTTCCCAGCCTTCAACCTATATGCAACAAAATGGCTACCGTAAACAGCAAGCTGTCCGAGGTGACCGTGCCCTTCAGACAAGGTGGCATGTATGAACGGAAGCTTCTGAACAGTGGGGTTTATTTCATTTCCTCGCTTATTGCCCCAAAATGCCTGCAGAAAAGAAAGACAATCAGCATCTGAGCAGCTGTGGACAATCCACAAGGAGCTACTTAGTTCTTCCTAAGTGATGGCAATTTCTTTTCAGATCTTAATTTAAAACACCGGGCTGGCCCCAACCCCACTAATCCTCCCCAGCCCGTGCATTTTCCCCATGACCTGTGTGCAAGTGCTTTGTTTTGTTGTGTCGTGTTATGTCTTTTCCCTTTTCTGACTGCTCTGCTCGAGCCTGATGGAGGTTCTGCGGGAGCTTGTGGGCTGGAAGGATACGTGGTGACATTTGCACCGCACCTGTCTCACCTCTAGCATCACCACCTCCGAGCAAAGATCCCCCTGCAGAGTCAGTAAAACAACCTCCAGGAGGCACAGATGGGTTCCTGGAATCGTTTGTAAACATGGCTGCCTTGTGTGCACCTATAACGGTTAAACTCATTTGTGGTCTCCCCACTGCCCACCACAGCCTTGTGTTCTACCCCACATCGTCCCCTGAAAATATAAGTTCCTCCCGAGTACATATTACCCAAAGAATAAATGCAGTCATCTGTACAGACACGTTTGTGCACAAAGACAATAATAAGAAATGACTAGAAAAAACCAGTGGCAAGTCAGAAGCTAGTAGCAGCTGATAGCTTCTGCACAACCTGTCTCAGGCAATTTGGTAAGGGTGATTTCAGCTCGCACGTGGGGTACAGCCAGCTGGTTAATAGTCTGCCCCGATCTGCATCGGATCTTTCTGGCAGTGGCCTCCTCCCCAAGTCACTCAAATGAAAAGGCAAGTTAGTGCACCTTGCCATCAGACGTTTACCGCAATGCAGTCCTGCCTCGCCTCCTGAACATCGCCTGATGATAGAAACAAAGGATCAAAGGCGGTTCTCACATTTTATTTAGCTTGTGTTTGGAGTGGCAAAGGCCTCGTTTCTTCGCCACAGCCCTCAGTGGCTTGGTACATATGACAAGTGGGATTAGGCTGAACCTCATTACACAGTCATTGAGGTAACTCAGTATTTTCATACAAGGAGAGTCCTCATAGCCTTCACTTGATTACCAGGTCCTTGAAGAGAGCTGGGTGCTGTTCCAATATGCATTCTCCCCCGCTGATGCCATGCACTGAGGTCTGCAGGGCATGGAGAATGCCTTTCCAATTGAATTGAATGCAAAGGAGTTTATATTGAAAGAGCAAAGGGATCCCTTTCCTCTCCAAAAAGGTCTCCTTGCAGGTGATTTTCATTTTCTCGTTTGGCCTTTTATACCCTTTTTTTCAGATTTCCTGACGCGAACATTCATTACTTTCGTAATCATTTATTCTAAAACCAGTTGTTTAAAAATGAAGTCTCCCCAGAAGGCCCTGGGGCTCTGCCTCCAAGAGGGTAAATTTTTATTCTGAAAAATACATAACATGCAGCCTTCCCTGGGATCGCTACAACCTTAGCTTTATGAAATGATGGTCTGTGCGGAGTGGGGAGGGGAGTTGTATGGGAACAAGCCTTATATATATTTGTAGCTGCAAGACACATGATATATACACATATACACATATAATGCACCTCATATACATGTATGTATGCACCCACACATGTGCAAAAGCTTTGAGTACAGCTTCAGAGTTTTAGCTTAGGTATTTGGGTATTTATTCCCTAGATGAAAAGATGATCTAAGCCTGTGAGTCTAAAGATGTATGTCACCTCCCTTCTATAACCCCAGAACCAAATCTGTTTTGATAAGACCCCTATTAAGTAGTTTGGGAGCTACATGGGACAGGAAGAGCTCGACTCTATTCTGGTCATGTCAGCCTCAGCGTAGGTCATCAGCATCCATGCCCTGAAGTACTCTGTTCCCTCCTTTGAGAGATATTTAGAGAAACAGAGAATATACAAGGAAGTCTCTGTGCGGAGCACTAAGGAAGTAGTCTGGCAGTTCCAGGTCCTCCAAAGAACTTATAGCTAACCACCCCCCCCCCGTCTTTGTTCTCACCCTAACCTTTCTGCTCACCATCAAACCTTGCCATTTGCCATGAGTTGTCAGATGCCTTAGCATCTGGCCGGGTTCTGCATAGACTCCATTAACCTGGCACTTCCTGGCCCCCCACCTACACACTTGATGCACCTGACATTTGTTTGCCAAACAAATCCTTCTTAGATAATTTCACTCTCATCTCTATGGTTTCTAAAATACAACGGTCTCTTCATACATGGATGTGGTTTACAGATCTGGAAGGTCATGGGGCTCATTGGAAGCCAGGCACCCTGAAAGCAGCAAAGCTCAAAACTTGGCTCAACGATTGCCTGGCTGGAAGGTCTTGCATAAGAGGAAACTCCTTGGCCTCAGTGTTTGGATCTGATAAGTGGAAATACAAATCATGTCTATATTTCACAATGATTGTATGGAAAAAAAAATAACTCTAGGGGCGCCTGGGTGGCGCAGTCGGTTAAGCGTCCGACTTCAGCCAGGTCACGATCTCGCGGTCCGTGAGTTCGAGCCCCGCGTCAGGCTCTGGGCTGATGGCTCAGAGCCTGGAGCCTGCTTCCGATTCTGTGTCTCCCTCTCTCTCTGCCCCTCCCCCGTTCATGCTCTGTCTCTCTCTGTCCCAAAAATAAATAAACGTTGAAAAAAAATAAATAAATAACTCTAAATACCTGGTGCTTGGCCCTTAGCAGCTGCTCAGAAATTTTGTGTATTTTTTCATCTTCATCAGCACGTTTATTGCTTTACATTTTAAACTCTTGAAGAGAAAAACAAACCCAAAAAAATGCCAGAATTGCACGTGTCCTTTAATCCCGTGGGGAAGGGAAATTTTGTCAGGACATCTAACCAGCAGTTTCCCGATGTACCTCAAAGTTTGGCCTTATTCCTGATTTCGGTTGTTAGATAGGGTTGCCTAAATTCGGATTTCGACTTCATTTTCTTTTTTTTTTTTTTTCCGGATTTCTACTTCGAACGAAATACATGACCTAATTATTTGGCTAACCGTGCAATGAGAGACTTTTTACTTGAAAACATCACTTGTAAGTCCCTACATTGCTAGGGCTATATTTCAGTGCCTGGGGACCTTGTTAGATCATTTCTTATAATCAATGCGTCGGTGGCTAGGCAAGACTGTAAATTCTTTAGCTATCCTCCCTCTCCCTCTCCCTCTAGGTTTTGATGAGTTTCTTTCTTCTTTTTATTAAGGAAAAAAAAACCCAAGAAACACCCTACGCAGTCACCATCACATTTCAGATGGTTGAAAAATGATACCCCTCTCTGGTTTCCACCCCCACAGAAAGCTGGGTCCACTGCTGTCTCTCCCTGCCTAATGGTGGAAAGCAACCCTCTCTAGGCTCCCTGAGGATTTCAAACAAAAGCACGAGGTGCCTCGGGAAGTTACTGCGGATGCAAAATACCACGATTACAGGAACTATTTTAAACTAAATTGATTCTTTGTTCTTTAGCCAAGTGGCTAATCCTCCTCTTGAGACGTGCTTCCATTCAGGAAAGCTCAAAACTGCAGCTCTGAAGATGGAGACCTAGGAGGGGAGAGATGTGCTGACAGAGACATTAAGTAGGATTGAGCCGAGAGGGTAGCTGCATCCTGATTAGCTACTTGAGGATCCCTCCAGGCTCTGCGGGCTCTCGTGGTGGGAGCGCATCAGTGGAAGAGAAGCCAAGGGAAACTGAGAACAAGGCCTGGGTGTCAGAGTCGGTGACGATGGCAGCCAGGATGGCCCATCAGCTGTCTGGCAGCCACTGGATTTTGGCAGTGGCCCTCTTTCCCACTAGAATGTTTAAAATAGCTCCTGCCTCCCTGACCTTCATGAGAAAACTCTGGTATCTTAGGCTTTACCTTCCCCATGTGGTCCTGAGGAGAATCTTTAGGTGTAGGAAGTAAAACCATTCCAACTACTCCATGGGGTTCTTGTCGCATTCCCATAAGGGAGAATTCAAGGGATGGGGGAAATGGGAGATGTTTCAGGAAAGGGAGACAGTGGAGTAAGTCCGGGGAGACAGGGCCGTGGCCGGAACCTCGTAAACGTCTCTCCTAAACTTTATAACAATTGTGCTTTTTTTCATTTTTAATCTTTTGCTATTATTTCATCAGTACACGGTGTCCGTTCCATGGAGAAATGCAGAGAGACAAAATAGAAGAAAAAATGTCCATAACCCCAGCTCCCCAAACCCTTCCAGTCATCTATACATGTGCATGTGCATCTTTTCGTCACATGAAATACACTATAAATGATTTTAACTTAATTATATACATCGTTCACTTATTTGGGGCTAATAAGTTGTGATGGTTAGTTGTATACGTCAGCTTGACTGTCCACAGGGTGCCTACATTTGACTAAACATTACTTCTAGCGTGAGGGAGGGCATCTCCAGAGGAGATGAGCATTTGACTCAGTAGAGTGAGGAAAGCCTATTGCCCTTCCATTGTGGGTGGGCATCATCCAATCCCCAATCCTTTGAGGGTCTGACTAGAGCCAAAGAAGGAGAAAGGAAGAATCCACTGTCTCCGCTTGACTGCTCCAGCTGGGAGGTTGGTCTCGTCTGGCACTAGGACCGGAACTTACACCACTAGCCTGGCTCCTCTGGTCTTCAGGCCTCCAGTAGTGGGCCGGAGCTCTACCACTGGCTTCCTGAGCCTCCAACTTACAGACAGCAGATCTTGGGACTTCTCAACCTCCATAATCATATAAACCAACTTCTAATCTCTCTCCCTCTCTCTGTCTCTCTCTTTCTCAGCGTATATATATGTAGTAACTACAGTTTTCCAGAGAACCCCAACTAACACAAAAATATACATCTGCATTAATATCTCCAGTGATTGCATAAAACCCCATTGGACGACTGAGCCATTATTTAATTTCTTTTAGTTTCCTATTTGAGGACATTTACATTGTTTCCTATTACATTGTTTACCTATTATAAGCAACGGCAAAGAGCATTCTTGAACACACATTATTACGCATTGTTCTAAACATCCTGGTAGGCATGTGACCTAATCAGCCCTCCCACCCCGGCCCCTAGTTTCACTGCCTGGATTATGACAGATGACGCAGGCCTAATGCTGTCGCCTGGAGTAAAAGAAAACCCAGCACCACACACTTAACCGGATAACTCACCCTTCAGGAGCTGGGTCACTCCAGGCATCCTCAGATGCTCGGACGCTATCATCCTGCTGAAATTATGAGTGAACAGTTGCCTTGCGGGGAACACGTACAGCACATGCTTCCCAGACGGAGCTGGGTCGACCCGACTAAGCACAGCCCCAGGGGCCCCTCCTCAGACGAACTCCACTCCAACCTATCGTGAATGTAGGTCAGGCCTGATGCTTGCAGCATCGACCTTAAGGAATTCAGAACAATGAGACCGTATCATCATATGGTTCTCTTATCCCCAGTCTGGTTTGAATAATTTTAGAATAACTTTTAAATAGAGCAGCTTAAGATTGATTGGGTTGGGAGGCTGCACTGGGGAAAGAGTGATTTGGAGTAGGTAAGTGTAGCTATCTCCAATTAGAAGTGCCATCAGTGAACATAATAAAATATTCAAAGGCTTCCCAGGGATGTCAACTTATTCATAATTGATTCAAATGAATCACTGAAAAAAAGTCCTTTAATCTCTCATATAACATGTCTCTGAAAAATTAAACCTGGAATCACAGTTCAATAAAAAATATCAATAAATAAATCCAGCCAGCGTTCCAATCACCTAGATGGATTTGCCCGTTGGCATGGCTGCTTGGTTAGTCACCTGGACACTCAAGGCAGCTCAGGACTTGGGCTCAGTGGTCTTTAATGTTAGACATTTCTAGGAGGATATGAATGCCACTGTCCTTCCTGTGATCAGTGCAATTTTAAATCATTTTTCATCTGGACAGTAAAAAACAAAAGACATAAACAAAATTGATGGAAGGTAAATCCTTAAACTGCTCCCTTTCATTGTCTTGACAATGTTTTTCTTAATGTTTATTTATTTGGGGGGGGGGGGCGGCGCAGAGAGAGAGGGAGACACAGGATCCAAATAGGCTCTAGGCTTTGAGCTGTCAGCCCAGAGCCTGGTGCAGGATTTGAACTCATGACCTGCGAAACCATGACCTGAGTCAAAGCTGGAAGCTTAAGTGACTAAGTCACCCAAGTGCCCCTGTCTTTACAATGTTTTAAAGTCCAAATGCAGGTATTTAGAAGAGCCCCAGATGGAAGTGACTTCTGCGTGGCTTCTGCCCCTGAAATCTCTTTGCGGTGATGTGACTGTTGGTGCCACACTGTACCAGCTGATGAGTGCCAACGGGGCACATCTCTTCCTAAATCCGTATTCAGTCATATTCAGCTGGGGAGTTTGAAATTGGTCACAGTAGGAGTTTTTACATCACAGAAAACGGCAAACGCTACCAATCGGGCTTTTTTTTTTTTTTTTCCTGAGAGCCGATTCTTCAACGTTTACCAACATCTCACTGCTTCATGCCCTTGCCCATGGCCCAGTAATTCACCCCTACTGACCGAGCACCACTAATGTACACACACACACTCGTTGGAACATTCTAGAAGTACCTCTTCTCTCATTAATAAAAGACAAATCTTAGACTCACAAATGGTAGGCGTTTTCTTCCACCCTAAGAAAAGATGGAAATTCTACTTACGATCCTCATTTTCATTTTAATATTCCCCAGACAATTTGACACCCTGAACTCTCACAGTAGTTAAAATAAGAAATTAAATTAGGAAATTCTTGGGCAGCTTATTTTAAATTACTCAGATGTCCCTTTGTCAAACTACAGTGTTCAGAAGAGCTGTGATTCTTCCCTGGGATTTTCTTATATAAACCTGCATCCTTGATGTCCAGCCCCAGTGACCAAGTAGCGCTCAGGTGATTTGACTGGCTCATATTCCACACACCCCAGAGTTCGATTCTCCGTGAGAGCCGTTACTTCTCTGTTATGAACCGGTGTCTTTCCACATAAATGCATTAAATAGCCATCATTAATAATCCCCCAAGCATGAAACTGACAGACAAAAGATTTGCAGGTTATGGCTCTATCACACCAATCTCGTTTGTTCATTGATTCATTAAAATTTCATGGTTAAGATAATACAAATTTTAGCTAGGCTAACTTACATGGATCTTAATACTCTGTCTGCCAGGCTGCATTACCAAACAGTATCTTTTCTGAGCCTTTTATTTTCTGTTAGTGGAAAAGAAGAATTGAAGAGGGACCAAGATATGTAGAAAATGCTTAAAATATTCTAGTAATGGCCAATAGCTCACAGAAGCTTTAACAGAATACCAAACCACTTTCTTTGCCAACTGCCCATTCTCATAAAAACTCAGAAACCCCAACTGGAGGCCTGGGCTCAAAAATTAAAAAAAAAAAAAAAAGCAAAGAAAAGAAAACAACAATTCCTCTTTTATTTCTCTGAGTCTAGATTCTCTTGGGAATCTCTCAGCGCATACTTCTGTCTACTTGAACTCGTTACATGGGATGGGTCTAATCACCTATTGTCACAAATCACTTTAGTGACTTAAAACAACACAGATTTATGATCTTACAGTTCTGAATGGCAGAAGTCCATAAGGGTCTCACAGAGCTAAAGCCAAGGTGTTAACAGAGCTGCAGGGAGGTACAGGGAAGGCATTTTCTTGCTTTGTCCAACATGTTCTTGCCTGTATTCCTTGACTCGTGGCCCCTTCTTCCATTTTCAAATCCATCAGGGTATTGTCTTTAAGTCTCTCTCTCCTCTGACTGCATTATCACATCTCCTTTCCTCTGCCTACCTGCCTCTCTCTTCCCTTCACCTTATAAGGTCGCTTGTGATTGCATTGGGCCTGTCAGATAACCTGGACACTCTCCCTATCTCGTAAGGTTTAACTTAATCACGTCTGCAAAGTCCTTTTTGTCATGCAAAAGAAGATATTCACAATTTTTGAGGATTAGAACATGGGCACCTTAGGGGCACCTGGGTGGCTCAGTAAGTTAAGCATCCAACTTCGGCTCAGGTCATGATCTCATGGTTTGTGGGGTCGAGCCCCGCATCTGGCTCTGTGCGAACAGCTCAGAGCCCGGAGCCTACTTCGGATTCTGGGTCTTCCTCTCTCTCTGCCCCTCCCCTGCTCACACTTTGTCTCTCTCTCTCTCTCAAAAATAAATAAACATTGAAAAATTTAAAGGAAAAAAAAAACACGGGCATCTTAATGGGTCACTGCTCTGTTTACCACCGTGAAGATACTGCCATTGGAGGTTAGAAAGATAATGGCCCTGGTTTTAATAAAATCACCTTGCAAAACAATTGCCTATATTAATTTGGAAGATAGAAAATAGACCCGCACATCTTACTGAGGACACTTCCAGGCAGAATGTTGACAGTGCTACTGGCTGTGTTACAGAAGGAAGAAAGAGATTAGCTACAGAGAGACCTGTTCAGTCTGCAAGCAGAATTTCAAGGAAATATAGAAGAACCAGGATGTACTGGGTTGGAAAACAAAACTATTTCACATGTTCACTATCTTTAGTCAGTAAAAGATCCAAAAACGAAGCAATGACCTCAAGGTTGAGATCAAATCAAAAGTTTATCTATAAGACCTTTTGTTAAAGACCTCAGCAAGATTTAGCAGAGTGCCTAGTTAGACCCTCTCAACTAGAATAAAGAGTCTCTAAAAATCTTAAAGGCTATGTTCTCCAGCACCCTGACACTTAGCCCAAAATAGAGAGAGGTCTGTCTCAAAAAGAATTATGGATGTGACTTTAGGGGCATGAGGTGAACCCAGTCGGACTCACAGGATTCCCACTGAGTGGCCAAATGTAAAAGCTTTGTATCAGCTGGGGCTAAAAGGGGCAGAGACAGTTCAAAATGAAAAAAAGGCTTGGGGCCCCCAACATGCTACAAGCAGGGAGCAAGTTGGGAACGCGACTTAGCTGCAAACACAGGCCATTTCTCTGAGACAGAGCAAGTCCAAAGGACAGACGCAGGAAGCACAGAACAATGAGCCAGGGAGCCACTCCCATGGAGAAGAACTGAGCCCTAGTCAAGGAATATTCTCTTCCCTAGAGTAAGGAGCCCCTGTGCTCTGTGCCCGGCTGGAGTTCAGAACTGTTACGGACCAGGGACTGCTATGAGCCTCCTCCTCCCCCCCTCTTTTTTTGTTTTTTGTTTTGTTTAGTTTGTTTTGTTTTTCCAAGAACGGCAGACTGCCACGCGCAGCACCTGCTTTGGACGTGCTTGAAGTCCTGGAAGTTTGACCACCTCATGTTCTCCTAGAAATGGACCTTGAGCATTTGTTTGGAGGGTCCAGAAGGGGAACTCAGCTACTCATAGATAGATAGATAGATAGATAGATAGATAGATAGATAGATATAGATATAGATATAGATATATATACCTTTGACCAAAGGACAACCCTCGTCTGTCAGGGGCGGTCATCCTCTTCTACCGAGCACGCGGTTTTGGGAGGGACCCAGAAAGGGACATGAGAGAGGAAGGGGACACCCACCTTGCCAGACAGATCAGCCAGATTAACCCTGGTGATCAGTGGGGTGACAAATGTCAGAGCCAGATCACCCTCACATCCTATCTTTCTGTCCTTTTTGCATTAGGTTTTCTACTCTGATTATCTTGACTCTGTCCTCTGTCTCACCATTGTGTATTTGCTATAGGGATCAGGTAACTTATCTTTGTAGTTCACGATCTCAAGACCAGGAAGAGCTGCACCCAAATGATCAGGTGAGACTCTGAGGGTCTTAGAAGTGATGAGTGTTTTTGCATGTGGGAAAAGACCAGAAAGCAGACTATCATAGGCTGTTAAATTGATCTCCCCCGATGAATCAGACCTCCCACCACCCACATCTTTGTTGAGTCTCCTGGCATTGACTCTGAGCTTGACAACGTGGAGTTCTTGAGCCGATGAGACATCAACAAACATGACCGAAATAGAGATTTGAAAGGAACTTGTAAGTCTGGGGTTTGTCCTCTTGTACTGCTGCCCGCCTCCCGGCACAGTCTGGCCTCCTTGAGAATGAAAGAGCATGGCGAAAAATAGGCCAAGCCACGTCAGCTGTCCCCGCTGAGCCCGAGCTCCAGTCAACTTTCTAGCTCAATGCGGCCACGTGAACGCACACAGACAAAACCAACAGAAAACCACCCAGCCAACTTGCGGGATAATTACATAGCCGCAGATAACTGAAATAGGAATTTAGTAAAATCACGGTCCTAGGACCCATTGAGAGAGGACACCACGTTCCAATTGAATTGCCCCTTTCCAGTGCCTGGAGCCCACCTACGTCCCCATCTACTCTACAAACCAGCCTACAATTCGTACCTCCACTGGTACCAAATTCTCTCTCATAAATCCCGTTCTTCATCATCGTAGTCCGACTTTTGCCCTCACTTGCCCCCACCCGCGTCTCCCAGAATCCTACCTCAAGGATCTTATGTCCTGTTTGTCAACTTTAATGAGTTTTGAAATAACATCAGCCCTTATAGGACGTCCTAAATACGCACTGGAGCCTTCTGCATTCCACTATCCCAGGTTATAAAGTTGTAAGTGTCTCGTGGGAATACACCCTCTTCATCAAGAGGGACTGCCATCGTCGCTTATTTTAGGAGACGCTTTTCTTTCTCAAACTATGTTATCCCCTTTGCAAAAGAATCCGGTTTTATTTTAAGCAGCTTTCTTGTTTCCTCTGGGTTTCTACACGATACTGGGCTCCCCAGCAAGGTCAGGAAAATTAGAAAACCCACCGCCACATAGATGGATGAGGCAGATCCAAGGACTTCAGTGCCCGAGTCCCTCCTGGGAAGTAACTTCCACCGCTCGTGAAAGGACAGTAAGTCTCCCAGGTTGCAGCTCACTGTATTGTCTCTCAGAAAATGAAAGAGGGAAATGATCCAAACAGGCTCCCTTACTCCCTGCCAAGGACACTGGAGAGAAACAAGCTTTCACCTATTCTAGTAATTCACCTCCTCCTGTCCTCAAACCCAGGAGGCAGGCAGAACTATATCATCCCCTCCGCTTTATGGATAAGGAAACCGAGCTTTCGGAAGATCGGTGACCGACATGAGGTCACAGAGCTTGTGTGAGACAAAACCACAGCTGAAATTCAAGTCCCTCTTTAAAATGCTATTCTGGGGGCGCCTGGGTGGCGCAGTCGTAAGCGCCCGACTTCAGCCAGGTCACGATCTCGCGGTCCGTGAGTTCGAGCCCCGCGTCGGGCCCTGGGCTGATGGCTCAGAGCCTGGAGCCTGTTTCCGATTCTGTGTCTCCCTCTCTCTCTGCCCCTCCCCCGTTCATGCTCTGTCTCTCTCTGTCCCAAAAATAAACGTTGAAAAATAAATAAATAAATAAATAAATAAATAAATAAATAAAATGCTATTCTGACAGTTACTGCCTTTTTTTTTTTTTTTAGCAAAACCTGGCCCCAAGCCCCTGAATCTTCAGCTTATAAGTAGGTGAATCTGAGCTTGTTTTGTAACTTTACATGTGAACTGTGGATAAATGGTGGCTGCAATACCGAGTTCAAATCCCCATTCTCCCACTTCCTAGCTGGGTGGCTTGAGGCAAGTTGTTTAACTTCTCTGTGCCTCTGTTTCCACAAGACTTTAAAATGGAGACAGAGGTTTGCCTCCTTCCCTTTCTGTAACTTTTTTTTTCCCCCTTCCCCTCCCCCACGGTCTTCTGTTAAGTTTCTCAGGATCCACATAAGAGTGAAAACATATGGCATCTGTCTTTCTCTGGATGACTTAAAAGTTACAGAGAGGGAAGGAGGTAAACCATAAGAGACTCTTAAAAACTGCGAATAAACTGAGGGATGATGGAGGGGGTGGGAGGGAGGGGAAAGTGGGTGACGGGCATTGAGGAGGGCACCTGTTGGGACGAGCACTGGGTGTTGTATGGAAACCAGTTTGACAATAAATTTCATATTAAAAAAAATGGAGATAGGGGCGCCTGCGTGGCTCAGTTGGTTAAGCGGCCGACTTCGGCTCAGGTCATCATCTCACAGTCCATGAGTTCGATCCCCACGTCGGGCTCTGTGCTGACAGCTCAGAGCCCATTTCAGATTCTGTGTCTCCCTCTCTCTCTGACCCTCCCCTGCTCATGCTCTGTCTCTCTCTGTCTCAAAAAAATAAATAAACGTTAAAAAAAATTAAAAAATTGGAGATAAAGGTAACAACAGCCTCACCTCATAGGATTTGGGGGAAGATTAAGGAGGAGCTACTATATGAAAAGCTCTTATAACAGGATCTGTTTTATAGTAAGTATCAGTTTTATTACCTAAAGCCTGGTGCATGAGTCATACTCAATTGGCTGCAAGTCGTACGTTCTTTTCAATTCCTTCTGCAAGTCCTTCCACTCTGTGCTACTTCAAAACTTTAGAGGTCACAGGTTCAACTGCAGTGCATCAGATGTCCAGTCTCTGAACCAAAAAAAAAAAAAAAAAAAAAAAAAAGAAACACAACTCCTCTTAGTTGGCACTGTTTTAAAACATCTTTACTTGAATGAATAGAAAGTTTTGTCTTTGCTTTGATGAAACATAAAGTGATTTTTTTTTTCTTGCCTGACTGTAGTTGACTGTATTAAATAAATTATTCACTATGACAGAGTAAAAGGCCGAACATGTTTGAACAAAAAAGACAGTCCTCGCCCACCTAAGAAAGCTCCGTGGTCCCCTGTGGAGCTGAGCAGACACCAGGAGGGATCAATGTCTCAGAGAACGAAGACCATAGCCATTCAGCAAACTTGCATCAGCCTCTATCAGCCTCTGTGACTCCGGGCTCTAGGGATAAGAGAGAAGTCCGCCAGAAACTTTAATGGAGGCTGAGCCTGAAAACAGAGGAATTTAAAACAAATGACAGAAGTTCAATGCATATTCAGGGGGGAGCTCCATTATATGCACATGTAACTTATTATGCTTTAAATATGTGCTTGCAGGTAAAAAAAGAGAGAAGGAAAGCCAAAAGACTGGGGGATAGAGAAATAACGACCCGAGGAATATCACTGATTCCAACCAAAATTCTCTGATGCTACGCCTGGGAATGGGAGTGACATAGGGCCGTGACTGTGCTACCTTTGGGAGATTCCCATGGGTCTCTGCAACGCGCGCTCTCACCTCACCACAGCGAGTGTGAATGTCAGGCTAACGAACTAACGGGAAACTGCTTTTCACACACCTGCCCCAAATGCAAGCCAGCAGCTTCCCCCGATGCCCAAGGAAAGCAAGAGCCATCTGTTCCCCTATTGGGGGAAAAACTAACCGCAGTGGATTTCCTGACACAGATGCCAGCCTCCAATGAGCCGTCCTCCTAAGGATTTTCAAGCGTCGTCTTAACGACAGGAGATTTTGACGTTATAGGCAGCTCTATTGTTCTGTTTCTTCGATTTTCTACAACAGATCTCCACTGCGACCTGCAAAAAGAAACTTCAGTCTTCCTTCGGCAACGCCAGGCATCAAGCCTTCTAATTTCGCACCCATAAATTTAATTGGATTCTATTGTGATGATGTATGGGATTGCAATCTTTTGTTAAGAAAAAAAAGGGAAACAGGGATATTTATCACCACTTTGCCAATCCTAACAATTGTCATGTCTTCATCTCATACTTAGGGCACTAAACCTACAGCCCCTGAACGATGGCTGTGTTCCCAACATGGAAGGTGATGCTGGCAACAGTAAAACTCAGCAGGAGTCATTTCTTTGAAAAAAAATCGAGCACAGCATTAGTAATATGCTTTCATCTCCTGCTCTGAAAGCGATACTCTGGTCAGGAGGACTGGTTTCAACTGCCTCTAAAACTCATTTGTCCTGAAGGGGTTAAAGTACTGCATCTCCCAGGAAATATACGTGGATGGGGAGAGGACGGGAGAAAACTTAAAAGACTTTGGAAACACAATTTTTTTTTAATTTTTTTTTCAACGTTTGTTATTTATTTTGGGGACAGAACGAGACAGAGCATGAACGGGGGAGGGGCAGAGAGAGAGGGAGACACAGAATCTGAAACAGGCTCCAGGCTCTGGGCCATCAGCCCAGAGCCCGACGCGGGGCTCGAACCCAAGGACCTTGAGATCGTGACCTGGCTGAAGTCGGACGCTTAACCGACTGAGCCACCCAGGCACCCCTGGAAACACAATTTTTAACACAGAGGAGATTGAGGCAGAGAAAATTCATTTTCATTAGACTGAAAATTTCTGAAACTTGAAACTTTACTTTACATGCAAAATAAAAATGGAATCATCGTATTTTCTCTTTCTCAACTTGAATATCAGTATACGAAATTCAAATTCTGACCTAGGTTATGTTACGAAGAGGCAAAGCAAAAGAGAAAAGCCAAACAACAACAACAACAATAACAAGAAAAAACAAAAATAAAAAAAAAGAAAAACCATCCCCAAATGCTGGATTGATAGCTACTGAATCATATCTCAGTAACTAATAGGTAACTATCATTATTCCCATTTTACACATGGGAAGCCTGAGGTTCCGGGAAATTAAATTATATACTCTGGTGTCATAAATGATGGGGCTAAGATTGAACCTAGCTTTTTTTTCACATGACTCAACTCTCTGAACTATAGCACCAGAAAAAGAGGTGCCTAATTTCATGCCCTTCGTAATCAGAGAGGTGTCTACTGTGTTCTAAGCCAATGACCAAGAAAATAAAGAAGAAAAACACCCAAGCCCTCCTCGATGCTAAGGCCTCAGACATATTCAGAAATTATATCCAGAAATGATCGTGTCCTCTTTCTCAAGGAAAACTCTCCCCCCCTACCCCCGGGGGCGAGTGGAAAAGTGCCTGCGATCTCTGGAAATCACAAATCAGTCCTTCAACACCAACCAAAGTCAGAACAAAAGATATTTAACAGCCCCAAACAGTTCAACTTGAATTAGACCTGAAAGTGTAAAAGGTTTACAAATGTAAGGAAGGGGGATTTGGGCACCCATAAAATTGCACCCAGGCTGCTGAGCTCAAGGCCTCCTCCTTCTCTCAGCCTCAGGTAACTAGAAGAGCTACAGCCACTAAAAAACACTGGCAGCAGCATAAAGAGAAAGAAATCCGGCTAACTTGAGGTTAAATCCCTCAGACAGATATATGCAGAGTGGGCAAAAGCAAAAAAAAAAAAAATAGAAATTCCCAATCACCTTCTTACAGTCTTCCCCCAGGATTCTCCGAGACCACTATGCAGTCGGTGGTAGCAATGTGTATTCCCTCACCGACCCACAGAAGACTGTCTTCTTCGGTAAACACCCTGTTTTTCACACACCTTGGCTCTGGCTTTTATATTTTTCAATTTTCTAATTCATTTCTTTCAATAGCCTCCAAGAGAAAAGGAAAAAAAGCTTGCAAACCATAATGTAAAAGTACACAAGTGGATAAGCGTATGTGTGTGCACTGCCGTGTGCATTTAAGTGAATATTTTGCTTCTGTTGACAAAGCACAAAATGAAGTGGATACTAGAAAATAAATGTATTCCTCGGGTGTAACTCAGGCCTTCCAAGATCGAGCGGAAGTCCAATTATTTGATCAAGTGAACCTGATAATAACTAACCATGCGTTGTTGGCCAGTTGTGTGTGGGGACAATGTGGCTGAGCGCATTGCTCATATCGTTGCCATCTACAATGCAGCACACAGGCACTTAACAATTTTTAAATAAGCCTTGCGTCTCATCACTTACAATGGTCCTAAATAATGAACTCTCTGAGGCTTGATTTATTCATCCGCGTAATCCGGAGATTCAAATAAATCATTGCTTCGCTGATACTTCCCAGCTATCTCGTTTTCTGAACATCGTACCTAAGTATAAGCACCAGCGTACCCAGAATATAAGCATTTTGTAAGTTCTAATTTAAACCAAATGTTAAGTCAAAAAAATTATTCTAATGAAGCAATAAAAGCAATGGACCGAAGTAAAAAAAATTTTTAAAAATGGGTTCTAATT